>NC_091166.1:11726273-11813050 GCF_040958095.1 Procambarus clarkii
CAAGGTTCAGGAAGCCATCTCTTGGTCGTGGAATTGCCATAGGTCCTCCATATAATGTTGTTAGTTTCTTGATAATCCTTGTTTCAGTGCTGAGGTGATGTTGGTCTGTGAGGATGTCGAGGTGTTGATATATATATATATATATATATATATATATATATATATATATATATATATATATATATATATATATATATATATATATACTCGAACTCGGTATATATACTGGCTATGGCTATGGGTCCCCACATTGGCACCAGAGGTCTTCCTCACAAACTTTTTATATAATATATATATATTTATATATATATACTCGAACTCGGTATATATACTGGAACTCGACAACCTATGACAACCATCTTTGTAACCCATATGTACCTCCTTTTTTGTAACAAAGTTCAAATAAAGTAAATATATATGTGTACATACAAAAGAATGGGGGTGGTAGGAGAAGATAATATTAGTGTTCAGTGAGAGACCACAAGGTCTCCTCTGAATACTTTTTATTTTCTTCTCCAAGGCTATGGGTCCCCACATTGGCACCAGAGGTGGTACCCTCACAAACTTTTATATATATATATATATATATATATATATATATATATATATATATATATATATATATATATATATATATATATAAATATATATATATATATATATATATATATATATATATATATATATATATATATATAATATATATATGTAAAGTTAAAACTAGCTAGTTATTGTTAAAACTAAAACTAGTTAAAACGAGTTAAAACTAACGTAGATATATGATAACTAACCAACCCTACCTAACCTAACCTATATATATATATATATATATATATATATATATATATATATATATATATATATATATATATATATATATATATATATATATATATATATATAATATATATATATATATATATATATATATATATATATATATATATATATTATAATATATATACACACACACATATATATATATATAGGTTAGATAGGTTATGTTAGGTAGGGTTGGTTAGTTATCATATATCTACGTTAGTATATATATATATATATATATATATATATATATATATATATATATATATATATATATATATATATATATATATATATATATATATATATATATATATATATATATATACGTTATATTATTAAATATGACCGAAAAAGTAAGATTAATAATTCTAACAGGAATTATATATATATATGTTATATTATTAAATATGACCGAAAAAGTAAGATTAATAATTCTAACACGAATTTTCTCAATCTTTCGTACATTTCTTTTCACTGTTGGAGGTAATTCAAAAATCAATTCTCCAAAATTCATTTTTATTTCTAGTCTGACGCGACACTTGAGCGCGTTTCGTAAAACTTATTACATTTTCAAAGACTTTACACATACACAACTGAATAGAACTTACATATCTCAGATTTGTTTATATCTACATTTGAGTGAGGTGGATGGGGTGAGGTGGTATTTAATAGGGTATTAATTTCATCAACACAAGACAGAACACGAAACAATGGGTATTGAATAGAAGTGTTTGTAGAAAGCCTATTGGTCCATATTTCTTGATGCTTCTATATTGGAGCGGAGTCTTGAGGTGGGTAGAATATAGTTGTGCATTAATTGGCTGTTGATTGCTGGTGTTGACTTCTTAATGTGCAGTGCCTCGCAAACGTCAAGCCGTCTGCGATCGCTGTATCTATCGATGATTTCTGTGTTGAATATTTTAGTCAAATTATTTAGTCAAAATCAGTTACATTATTTTATCTTATTCATAGCATAAATTCATAGCATATTTAGTCAAAATCAGTTACATTATTTTATCTTATTCATAGCATAAATGTTCTCAAAGATTACTAAAAAGAGATTGAATTAGACTACAGCAAATTGGCAAACTTTACCGTGTATCTGTTTCCACTGAGTTTGTTTGGGGCGTTCTTCAACATATCAGCAATACTTGTCTCAACATCTCTTTCAGTTGCATTAGTGTGGGTGTTGATACTGGCTTCTGGAAATTTATAAGAATTAATTAATATATATACTTATAATTCACTTTGTCGGGAGACAAGAAGCCACAGAGTAATAATACATTGTTGGCGTTTATTGAGGTGTTCCCCTGTTCTCCAGTCTTCCTCCGTCCCCTCGTCCTTCCCACCATTCCCCATTCCACAGTCCTCTCGTCCTTCCCACTTCCCCGTCCCCACATCCTCCCCACTATTCCCACTTCCCTGTCCCATCGTCCTCCTTACCATTTTCCCCTCCCCTGTCCCTTCTTCCTCCCCCACCATCTCCCATTCACCTGTCCCTTTGTCCTCCCCAGCATTCTCCATTCCCCTGTCCCCACCATCCCCAACTCCCCAGTCCCCTCGTCCTCCCCACCATTACCCTCTCCTCTGTCCCCTCGTCTTCCCCACCATCCCCCCCCCTCTCGTCCTCCCCACCATTCCAAACTACCTCATCCGATGCATTCTATAATGGTCTGATGCTTCCATCAGAAAATTGGAAACATCAAATGATCTGATATTTCCATTACTGAAAAATAAGAACAGCTAAAAAAATGAAAATAAAAAAATAAAAAAATAAACTATACTCATGAAATGAACAGTATGGTAAACAACACAGCTCAATTTCAATGCAATGTCACACAAAATTATGAAATCGAAATGAAAATAAATTGAAATCTATGAAAATTCAAATTATCAATGCAATCGGAAATATTGAAATAATATCGCAACATAATATAGTGTGGGTTGCTCTTACGTGCAACAGACGGTGCTGTTTTTCAAAAAAGGCATTGTTTTACCTGTCACAAGTGTGGCATCTATACTTATACTCACGAAATGAACGGTATGGTAAACAACATAGCTCAATTGCAATGCAATGTCAAAATAACATTTAATAACAATAATAACAATAACATTTAAATATACTTTAAGATATAATCTAGAAGAAAATAAGGACATTGAAATGGTTCATCAACTCGATTTCAATAAAGGACACTATGGGGAACTTTGAAAAACAGTACACGAGTATAATTAGACAAACTTGTTGCTAGGCAGAGGAGTAAATAATGAGATATATGGCAAATTTTGCAAAATATACGGCACACAAACATTCATACCCAAACAAAGCAAAATGCTAGGTAAGAACAAAGCAGTGTGCCCGTAGGGGAAAGGAGATACCCACAAGACTGGAATGCAAGTCATTAACAAGCACACAAGTACTACACCACACAACAACCGCACTACTACCAGAACTGGACGAATCACTACAAACAACACACCCAAAATGGAAATGGAAATAACCAATCACAGGTCAGAGAACTACTGAGATTCTGTGACAAATTCTCGCTCAATCAGCAGATAACAAAACGGACTAGGAACGAGAACACACTCGACCTCATATTCACGAACAATGATGAGCTAATCAGAGACATTACTGTCTCAGACACTACGTACTTGGACCACAAGCTCATTGAAGTGCAAACTAACATCAATAACGGTAGTAGGCCCAAGAGAAACAACAAGCGAGAAGGGCTATTCAATATATTCAATTTTAATAATAAAAGGATAGACTGGGAGAAAAAAAACAGGGAACTTACAAACATTCACTGGGAAAATGTTCTAGGTAATAAAAATCCTACACAAGGAAAAACAAAAACCACTGGATTGTATTGGACCTATTCGTTCTAGTGAAGGTTCATATACTGAGGATGACAAAGAAATTAGTGAATTCCTAAAAAAGCAGAATGAGGACATGTTTAGCACTCCGATACAAAGCATGAAAGTGGAGGATCCGGACAACTTCTTTATGGGTGATATCCAAACCCCTGTAAATATAACTGATATCAACACGAGTGTGACAGATTTTGAAAGAGAAATTGACAATGTGCCCATGCATTCAGCCCCGGGTCCAGACTCATGGAATTCAATATTTATAAATAAATGCAAAGTGCCAGTAGCACAGGCACTCAGTATAGTGTGGAGGAAGAGCTTGGACACGGGGGAGATACCAGAGGCTCTTAAAGCAGCAGACATAGCTCCTCTACACAAGGGAGGTAGTAAAGCATTGGAAAAGAATTATAGACCAGTTGCACTAACATCCCACATAATAAAATTATTTGAGAGTGATCAGGAGTCAGGTTACTAGTTTTATAGAGACCAATGACCTCCACAATCCAGGCCAACATGGATTTAGAGCAGGAAGATATTGAAATATCTCTTACAGCTATCTCTCGGTCCTCTACTTGCACAGTACAGCTACTTGACCATTACGACAAAATCACTGAGATATGAGATAATGATGATACTAACCTCATCTACTCAGACTCCAACCCACTCATATTAAATAATGATGTAAACAATAAATTAAAAAAAAAATCCACTTATTAATGTCAACCAACAAACTCACACTAAACATAAAAAGGACCTAAAACATCTTACTTGGGAGCAAATCAACAAATGCAATTCATCTACAGTTACACAATGTTAACATCAGAAATAAAAAAGATGGTAAGTTCCTTCGTCTATACTTAGATCTGCCCGAAACGCTATGAGTGCTAGTTGCTTTACAAGAATGTATAACATCAAGTCACTGTACTCTCCCCCAATGTACCTTCTTGTATATAAAGAAAAAATAAATAAATAAACAAACACATAATAAATCAATACTTACTAAATTTTGTCTATTATGTAGCAAAGAAGCAGGTCTACGGAAGGCTTTTCTGTTGAGTTCGAAGCCCAGATTACTCGTGGTCTCTGAAATAAGTTAAGATTATAAGTATAAAATTTATAAAACCAAATAATAAATCCGGTATTGCTCAATTTCAGATGCAGACGTACTGAATGATATATCAGACTGTCAGCATGGTACTTGATCTGGAAGGTCCAGTGTAACGAATTTACTCAGTTTCTATGATCGAGCCACAGAGATCTATAAAGAATTCTGATTAAGAAAGAGATCTAGGGGTGGTTTTAGATAGAAAACTATAACCTGAGGACCATATTAAGAACATTGTGCGAGGGGCCTATGCTACACTTTCTAACTTTAGAATTGCTTTTAAATACATAGGTCAAAAAGTTTTAAAAGTTCCAGAAGAGCTGCCCAGTGTGTCCCTAAAGAAAGCTCTCCCAGAAAAATGGATTAATAATAAAGTGACTTTGCAAAGGAAGAATTTGAGTTAAAGCTAATGTAGAAATATGACCAAACCTAACCTACCCTGATAATTTTGGCAAACCCAATAGCTGATAGTACATGATAGATTTTAGAGCAGGAAGATCATGACTCTCACAGTTACTTGACCTCTATGACAAACCATGAAAATTACCTCTGCTGAAGAAATTGAAAAACTGCAAGCAGATGTTAATAAAGTTTTTAACTGGGCAGAAAAAAATAACATGATGTATGTTTAACAGTGATAATTTCCAAATACTAAGGTGCAGTCAAAATAAAGAAATCAAACATTCTACAGGCAACCTAGTTTAGATCCAAACTAAACCTCTTATCAAGTATCTATGACAATCATCACTTTAATAATCAAAATTGCAGATTTTATACTATAAACATCAGATGACCAGAGTTGTTCAACATCCTCCCAGCGAGTATAAGAAATATTGCCGGAACAACCATGGACATCTTCAAGAGAAAACTAGATGATAAAAACTAACTTCTGTACTGTAGTTCAATTGATCAACAGACTGTATATCATATGCAGACTGTATGTGGATCTGCGGGCCACTCCAAACAACAGCCTGGTGGACCCAGCTCCACCAGGCCTAAAGCACAAAGTGGTCCACTGGCACCGGCAACTTCAACCATAAATGTTCTCAAAGATTACTAAAAATGATTGAATTAGACTAGACTACAGTAAATTGGCAATCTTAACCATGTATCTGTTTCCACCAATACAGTACATGCTTCAACATATCAGCAATACTTGATATGCAAATATATACACATATATCTATATACAGTATATACACATACATATATAATACAAAAATTATAAAATTTACTTACTTAATATTACATTGCAAATATTCAAGGTTTTGAAGACAATTTTCTTATTGCGCTCAACAAGGTAAGGCTTGCACCACAGATTGTGTCAGGGGTGGAAGCATATTAGCATTGTATAGAAAATATTTACCAAATAGTTTTAAATACATAAAACTACAAATGGTAATTATTGAATTATTACATTACGCTTATACTCGTACATTCTGTTAAAGAGTGTCAAATTTCTACATTAGACTACCATATTACCTATATTATTGTTAATAATGTATTGACAGATGCAATATGTATTAAAATTCTAAAAATAAGTCATGCATTATAATTCAGAATCCCAGTTAATATTGTGAAGTGCATCTGTAAGATTATAATAATAATAATAATAATAATAATTTTTATTTAGGCAAAGGTACATACATAAAGAGATTTTACAAAGTTTGTTGGCTTTATAGATAGGAGCTAGTACATACAATGCCTAAAGCCACTATTACGCAAAGCGTTTCGGGCAGGAAAAAACACTACTGACTAAAGCTTAAAACTAATGGGTAAAAAGAAAAAAATGCGTTGAGTACAAATAAAAATAGAGGTAAAAGAGGGGGGAACATTGTTGAAAAAACAGCACAAATACAATTACAAATTATTACAGAAAATTACATTAAAACAGCGTTGATTTGTAAAACAAAAAAAAACAAAAAACATACATGGGTTGACAATAGAGAGGTAAGGTAGGTTACAGGGAATTTATTAGGTATAGCTTCGTTTTTTACTTAAACTGGTTGAGAGAGGTACTGTCTTTAACATGGTTGGGAAGGTCATTCCACATCCTGGGCCCCTTCATTTGTAGAGCATTTCTGGTTTGATTAAGTCGTACTCTAGGAATATCAAAACTGTATTTATTTCTGGTGTGGTGCTCATGGGTTCTGTTACAACCTTCTATGAAGCTTTTGAGATCAGGATTGGCATTACAATTTAGCGTTTTGTATATGTATAATACACATGAGAGAATGTGCAGTGACTTAATGTCTAACATATTCAGAGATTTGAGTAGGGGTACCGAGTGATGTCTGGGGCCAGAGTTGAATATTGTCCTAATAGCAGCTTTGTGTTGAGTAATTAGAGGACGTAAGTGATTTTGGGTAGTAGAGCCCCAAGCACAAATACCATAGTTGAGATATGGATAGATAAGGGAGTAATAGAGAGTCACCAGGGCAGGGCGTGGTACATAATATCTGATCTTAGAAAGAATGCCCACAGTTTTTGAAACTTTTTTTGATATGTTTAGAATGTGTCCCTGAAAATTCAGCTTGTGGTCAATGAGAATGCCAAGGAATTTGCCATCTAATTTGTTACAAATTTGGGTATTGTTTATTTTGAGATTTATTTGATTAGAGGATTTATTGCCAAACAGAATATAGAAAGTTTTGTCAATGTTAAGGGTGAGTTTGTTGGCAGTTAGCCACAGATGGACTTTATTTAGCTCAGTATTTACTGTGGCATTTAGAGCAAGGGGATCAGGACTGGAGTAAATGAAGGTTGTGTCGTCAGCAAATAGGATTGGTTTGAGGTGTTGGGAGGCATTTGGAAGGTCATTAATGTAGATGAGAAAGAGGAGAGGGCCAAGTATGCTGCCCTGGGGAACACCAATGTTGATGGGTAGGGTGGGCGAAATTGTATTATTCACAGAAACACATTGGAGCCTGTCAGTAAGGTAGGATTTGAGGTATTGTAGGGAGTGTCCTCTGACACCATAATGATGTAATTTAAGAAGAAGGTTTTGGTGGTTGACAGTATCGAAAGCTTTACGCAGGTCCACAAATAACCCAACAGGGAACTCATTTTTATCAAGAGCTGTATGAATCGAGTTAAGCATACTAATAAGTGCATCGTTAGTGCTTTTTTTGGGCCTGAAGCCATATTGGCAAGGGCTAAGTATATTGAGTTTGGCTACATATGAGTAAAGCTGCTTATAGATTAGTTTTTCAAAAATTTTTGACAAGTTTGGCAGGATTGATATAGGTCTGTAGTTGTTAACATCTGTGAGATCACCACATTTGTGGACAGGCGATTGCCTAAAGCTGATTCACTGTGTAGCCTAAATGAAAGTTTCTTGCTTTTTGGTGGTGTTATGTCCATGTTCGCTATGAGAAAGGTAGGATAGTGGTCAGTTGTTCTGTCGTAGATTATACCAGATACAAGGGGAGCTATTATGTTTGTCCATATGTGGTCCAAGGTAGTGGCTGATGTTTCAGATTCAGATTCAGATTCAGATTCAGATGTTTATTCAGGTAAGGTATATACATACAAGTGATGTTACATTACTGGATTGATATATAGATAGATCTAGTACATACAATGCCTAAAGCCACTATTACGCAATGCGTTTCGGGCAAGAAAACATTAATATCTAGAACTTAATACTAATTGAGCATAAAGAATAAAAGATGTTGAGAACAAATACAAATAAAGATAAAAAAAAGGGGGAAACATGACTGAACAAGCAGCACAAATACAATAGGTTGACAAACAGTGTTGATTAAAAAAGAAAAAAAAAGAAAGAAAATAACAGACATGGGTTGACAATAGAGGAGTGAGGTAGATTACAGGGAATTTATTAGGTAGTGTTTAGTTTTTATCTTAAACTGGTTGAGAGAGGTACAGTCTTTAACATGGTTGGGAAGGTCATTCCACATTCTGGGCCCCTTGATTTGCAGAGCATTTCTAGTTTGATTAAGACGTACTCTAGGAATATCAAAACTGTATTTATTTCTGGTGTGGTGCTCATGGGTTCTGTTACAACCTACTATGAAGCTTTTAAGATCAGGATTGGCATTATAGTTTAGCGTTTTATATATGTATAATACACATGAGAGAATGTGCAGAGACTTAATATCTAACATATTAAGAGATTTGAGTAGGGGTACCGAGTGATGTCTGGGGCCAGAGTTGGATATTGTTCTAATAGCGGCTTTGTGTTGGGTAATTAGAGGACGTAAGTGATTTTGGGTAGTAGAACCCCAAGCACAAATACCATAGTTGAGATAAGGATAGATAAGGGAGTAATAGAGAGTCACCAGGGCAGGGCGTGGTACATAATATCTGATCTTAGAAAGAATGCCCACAGTTTTTGAAACTTTTTTAGATATATTTAGAATGTGTCCCTGGAAATTCAGCTTGTGGTCAATGAGAATGCCAAGGAATTTGCCATCTAATTTGTTACAAATTTGGGTATTGTTTATTTTGAGATTTATAAGACTAGAGGATTTATTGCCAAACAGAATATAGAAGGTTTTGTCAATGTTAAGGGTGAGTTTGTTGGCAGTTAGCCAAAGATGGACTTTATTTAGCTCAGTATTTACTGTGGCATTTAGAGCAAGAGGGTCAGGACTGGAGTAAATGAAGGTTGTGTCGTCAGCAAATAGAATTGGTTTGAGGTGTTGGGAGGCATTTGGAAGGTCATTAATGTAGATGAGAAAGAGGAGAGGGCCAAGTATGCTGCCCTGAGGAACACCAATGTTGATGGGTAGGGTGGGAGAAATTGTATTATTCACAGAAACATATTGGAGCCTGTCAGTAAGGTAGGACTCGAGGTATTGTAGGGAGTGTCCTCTGACTCCATAATGATGTAATTTAAGAAGAAGGTTATGGTGGTTGACAGTATCAAAAGCTTTACGCAGGTCCACAAATAACCCAACAGGGAACTCCTTTTTATCAAGAGCTGTATGAATCGAGTTAAGCATACTAATAAGTGCATCGTTAGTGCTTTTTTTGGGTCTGAAGCCATATTGGCAAGGGCTAAGTATATTGAGTTTGGCTAGATATGAGTAAAGCTGCTTGTATATAAGTTTTTCAAAAATTTTTGACAAGTTTGGCAGGATTGATATAGGTCTGTAGTTGTTAACATCTGTGGGGTCACCACATTTGTGGACAGGCGTTACTCTCGCTTTTTTTAGAATATCTGGAAAGGTTTGGAGTTCAAGTGACTTATTGAAGAGCAAAGCAATAGCAGGGGCTAAAGATCTGGAGGCTTTTTTGTAAATTAAAGTTGGTATCTCCTCAAGGGCACCAGACTTGGTTTTAAGGGAAAGGATTATCTCATTGACGTCAGTGGAGTTAATAGGCTTTAGGTACAGAGACTGTGGATAGTTACCTGTAAGATAGTCCTTAATGTCAGTACTGGAAGATGGAATATCATTTGCAAGGGATGAACCAATGGAAGAGAAGAACCTATTAAACTCAATAGCAGAATCAGAGGCTGAAAGCTGACCATCGTTATTAGACAGGAGAGTCGGTTTGTTATTTAAAGATTTCTTTGATCCCAATATTTGTGAAATTGTGCTCCAAGTTTGTTTAATGTTGCTCTTTATTTGAGTAAATTTAACTTCGTAGTAATTAGTTTTGGCTCGTCTAATTATCTTAGATAGCAATAATGAGTAATTCTTTGAGAATTCTTTGGAGACAATTCCTAACCTATACTTCTTCTCAAGGTCGTGTTTTTTGTTAATGGATTTCGGTATTCCCTTTGTAAGCCAAGGATTGTTAAGCCTTTTGCTTGTGACTTGTTTTGTAAGCCTAGGACAGTGGGTGTTATAAAGGCTAAGAGTTGTTTGTAGAAAAGATTGCACTGCTAGGTTGATGTCCCCTATGTTACCTAACTCGGACTCCCAGTTGACATTATCAGCAGCAGTTATAAAATTGTTTATAGCAGTTTCATTGTGCAGCCTAAAGCTTAACTCCCTTGTTTCTAGAGGTGGTTTGCTAATGTTAGTTAAGAGAAATGTGGGGTAGTGGTCTGTAGTGCTATCGGTGATTATACCTGAAGTAAGCGGAGAGGTTATGTTGGTCCAGATGTGATCTAGAGTCGTGGCAG
This sequence comes from Procambarus clarkii, assembly GCF_040958095.1. NCBI lineage: Eukaryota > Metazoa > Arthropoda > Malacostraca > Decapoda > Cambaridae > Procambarus > Procambarus clarkii. The sequence continues at coordinate 11,737,169 of NC_091166.1, forward strand.
TGCTATCAGTGATTCTAGTAGGTCTAGTGATTAAGGGTATGAGGAGGCAGGAATTCATACAGTTGAGGAAGCTAACAGCAGTAGGGTGTTCTGGCTCGCAGAGGTCAATATTAAAGTCCCCTGCGATAATTAGGTGGTTTTTGTTCAGTCTGTTATCAAGTATTAGATTTCTAAGGTTTGAGTTGAATCCAGACACATCAGTGTTGGGAATTCTATAGACTGCACCCACAGACAGGACAGACTCGGCACCCTTGACTCTGAAGCTGGCGAAGATATACTCCCCATAGCAGTCTCTAGTTCTAATTTCTTTTAAGCATGTTAGTTCTTGGTGGTAGTAAAGAGCAGTGCCACCACCTCTCTGAAGTTGACGACAGTTGTGAATTGCTGAGTAGTTAGGCATGTTAAAGAGTTGAGTAGTATCCTCTTTCAACCATGTTTCAGTAAGTATAATAAAAGAGAATTTGTTGCCAATAGTTTCAATCAAGGCACTAACATCATCGAAGTGTTTACCTAGGGATCTAACGTTCAAATTGATTACAGAGATATTGTGATTATGAGTTAATACATTGTTTACATCATGTGCTGCAAAATATCTGCAATTTAGATCATTAAAGTGATTATTGTCATAGATAGTGGATAAGAGGTTAAGTTCAGGGTCTATACTTGACTGCATAAAAAAAGCTGATTGTAGAATCAGAAATAAGTAGAAAAAAGCTATAAAATAGGGAAAAATATATACACAATACTGTACAAAACAAACACAAAAGGGGCTTACAGGGGTACAAAGGAGTAAGGGAGTATGGCTAGGCTAGGCAACCTAGGCAATTAATGAGATTAAAGAAAAAACATGTAAACATGGACTATACAAAACACAAGATATGGAAATACAAAACAAAAAATATAAGCAAGACTAAGCAATACAAAAAAACAAAAAACAAATTGAGCAAAAATGAGGTAGATTGCATACGAGTACTCACAGGTACACTGTAAGTAACAATTTGCAATTTGAGATGCAGGCAAAGCCAGGGGTACAATGGAGTAAGGGAGCATGGCAAGGCTAGGCAACCTAGGTAATAAATGAAATCAAAGAAATGTTGAATAATAAACATAGGCAAATTTAAGCTAATGATTAATAACTATAGATAGATAATAATAACGATAGATAATAGATAATAACGTTTGAGTGACTCAGGTAGGTTTTTTTTTATTAGGCCTACAGTTATGAATGACTTTATAACCAGCTAAGTTGTAGAGTTGGGTATAGTCTTTATTTAGCCAAGTTTCTGTTAAAATAAAAAAGGCTACGTTAGTACCGTGCTGTGAGTAATGCATTTAAATCGTCAAAATGTTTACCAAGTGCTCTAACATTTTGATTGTAAACTGATAGACAGGTGCTATTTTGGAGTTTGTTTTTAGCCTGGTGTGCTGTGAAATACTTGCAATAATGATGTGCTGGCTGGTGTAGATATGAGACACAAGATTTTCATCAGGATCAATATCAGTGTGCATGGAGATGCAGAGTGATCACGATACAAGATAAACGATAAAGCAAAACACAAGAATAAAAGCAAATGCAATAAAATAGTAACAATTTAGAAGTAAAATAAAGACCCAATAGATAGCCAGGAAGGACACAGAAGTTACATAAAATAAAAAACAAAAAATCAGTAGAGACTGACAATATAAATGTAAAATAAAAAATAATAATAAAAATAATATAAATATAAAGTAAAATGTTTATATAAAGTTAAAGTTTATATAAAGTAAAATGATCTTGAAGATAATTAGCTTAGTAATGGTTAATTAAAATGCGACTTTTAAAAACTCACAGGATGGTGCATACAGCTGATAAACCTCTCGTGTATCATGAGTGTGGAAAAGCTTCAGATGGTGCATTCAGATGATGAACATTACCTAGTTCCTTCATCTGGGAACAATGAAGACATATTGGTGCATTCGGATGATAAAAACTAACTACTGTAGTTCAATTGCTAATATAAATAATAAATAAATACCAAAATATAAAAAATACCAAAATAAATATATACCAATATAAATTTAATAAATAAATACCATTAAACTATTTTCTGTTTAACTGTTAGAAAAAATCAATTAGATATATAAAAAGAAATAAAAAAGATTAGATGGATAGTAAAATCTGGATTCCCAACTACAATTTATATAGATGTGATAGAGAAACTAGGTCAAATGGAGGAGTAGGTCTGTTTATTAAACAGCACCTGACGTGCACAGAGCTACTAAACTCAATGTGGTGGTAGAGGTTCTTGGAATTAAGGAAGAAAAATAAACCTAATTATTATTCTAATATATAAACTGCCTGATATAAAGGTTGAGGAATTCACAGACAGCACATACTGTGCCGGCATCAACTGCCGTGCCTGCCTCACATGCCGTGCCTGCCTCACATGCCGTGCTTGCCCCACATGCCGTGCCGGCATCAACTGCCGTGCCAGCATCATTAGTAATTTAAACAAAAATAATAGGCACCACACAGCAGATTGATAGCACATATAAGAAGCCCACCACACACTACAACCACCACCACACACTACTGTTATTATCTCACTCTACCACCACCACCACCACACACTACAGCTACCACCACACACTACAACTACCACCACACACTACAACTACCACCACACACTACCACCACCACACATTACAACCTCCACCATTACATATAACAACCACCACCATGTGAGAAATCTTTAAGGAATTCTGATAAAGAAAGAGATCTAGGGGTGGTTCTAAATAGAAAACTATCACCTGAGGACCACATAAAGAACATTGTGTGAGGAGCCTATGCCATGAATTCCAACTTCAGAATTGCTTTTAAATACATGGATGGCGAAATACTAAAGAAATTGTTCACCACTTTTGTTAGTCCAAAGCTAGAATATGCAGCAGTTGTGGGGTGCCCATATTGGGGTGCCATCACATTTAAACCAACCAAGCCCACAAATACGTCAACATGGACCAGCATTACACCGTTTAACATACTCTGTCAGATGTAACAACTAAATTTGTGAATTCAAGAACTAATCTATTGTATAACACAGTGTTAGTACGAGAAAAACATTACTTACATTCGAAGCCGTGTTTTAAAATGGCGGGGATCTTGTTGTACTGACGCTCCAAACTGTGTGTTCGTTTACGTATGATGAACGTGTGACAATTTACTACAACAATTATTTAATTATTCTTATTCTTTATTTTACTATTTTTAGGGTACATGAAATTTCAAAATTATTTATACATAATAATATAAATGCATTGTCAGCCCCTTATATATTATGGAAAATACGATGCCATGAACGAAGTCAAAGTGAAGTTGAAGTCAAAGTCATTCGCTGAATGTATTAGTCATTTTTTTTCTTACAAACGATAGGGGATAACAACCTAACCTAACCAGTTTAAGATAAATAAAGATAAATTTATAAGTTAAGATCAATTCCACAAATCAACAACCCTGTTACTGACCCAGTATTTACCCAAGTCTTTCCTAAATCTTAACTTATCCAATTTATACCCATTGTTTCGTGTTCTATCTTGTGTTGACAATTTTAATACCCTATTAATATCCCCTTTGTTATATCCATTCAGGAAATTGTGGTTGATTTCGAACCCATTGATAATGTTACGACTTATACTGAATTTTGTAAATATATTATCAAGATTGTAACCAGCTTAGCTAAATGTATTGTGGGGTTCAGTCCCTAAGCCCATATATGTGCCACTGTAACCATTTAGGTTACAGGGCAAAAACATAAGAACAAAGGTAACTGCAGAAGGCCTATTGGCCCATACCAGGCAGCTCCTATCTATAACAGATAACATAACAAACATAACAACAGTAAAAACATTTCGTGTGTGTTTGACGCTCACTGACATGTTCCATCGATGTTTTATATTTGGTGCTATTCTATCTTACGCTTTGTTGCTCTTTTTTACCTACGGGCTCATAGAACATTCTATTGCGAACACTTTGGCACAAAAATGAATGATGTACATAGCCTAATAATGTCAGGAGAGTGAAATAATTAGAAACTTTCAAAGCGCTGTATGGAACATGTGTTGTCACGTCACCAATACTGGGTAACAGTTCCTCTACTTCCCACACTCTTGCGAGTGGGCCGCGACCATTATTCTACGTTTGTATTCATATCACCGTGTTGGGAATTTCATTGCGAGTCCATTGATACCAAAATTAACGCTGTAGAACAAGTGTGGAAGTGATAACAATCCCAAGAGTAAAAACATTTTGTTGCTGTTGGGCGCTCACGGCGAGTCATCTACGTAGTTATTTATTTGATGCTGGTATCCATATACTTTTCGTGACCATTTTTACTGATTTTCTGCTAGAGAATTTTATTGCAAACACGTTGGTACCAAAATGAAATACGTAGCTTGAGAACTAAGGTCAGGAGAGTAAAAAGAGTATACACATTTTTGTTTTGACGCTTAAGGTATTGTGAGTACTCACCGCCTGCATAGAAACTGTAATTAAGAACATGAGAACAAAGGTTATATTACAGAAAACGAATTTATCATAAACTCATGTATTTGTCTTATTTGAAACCACATTGGTTTCATTTTGGATACAAATGTCCATGGAGATTCAGAATGGAAATTAATTATAGTTGAACCTGCAGAGAGGAGTTTAAGAATCTGTGGTGAGAGTGATGGACACAGCCTTCACAATTATACTTCAGAGAATGTAAACATCTAAGAGTCATTAAAAATATGTGTAGAATAATAAACCCTACATTGTTTGAGTTAGGGAAAACACCATTTGTCATATAGATACTAGCTGTTCTTAAAGATTCACCCATTCACTCAGCAAGATAACATATAAGATTTTAAGGGTTGACGAATGTTAATCTTCTTGTTTGATAAACTGTGCACTTAAGACATAGTTAATAAGAACATGCCAATATATAAGACAACAAAACGTTTTCATATTCTTTCACACCACTTTCCAGCAACTTTTATCATTTATATAAATTATTTTAGGGAATATACATAAATTATATATTTAAACATGATATTAGTGTTTAGTGGAATGCATAAGGAGTCAAATTGTGTTAAAAAGAGCGATTTTTAGAAAATTTGGAAAACTACTTTTTTCTGATCATATTATAACTAAATGGATTTTGAACGTTTCACTGAGCCAATAAATATCATTCACAATTTATTAATGAATTTTACAAAAAAAACACCATAAATTTTATATTTAAACATGTAAAAACTATTTGTAATACATTAGGAACAAAATAGTTGTAGAAAAACAATTTATTATAAAACCTTTGTGTTTGGATTTTTTGATTAAAAGTTTCTCAAAGGCACTCCTGCACCATTCTCAATGCAAATCATTCCCACACCAGCAAATCATTCCCATTTTGCACCAGCATGATAACATATAAGATTTTAAGGGTTGACGAATGTTAATCTTCTTGTTTGATAAACTGTGCACTTGAGACATAGTTAATAAGAACATGCCAATATATAAGACAACAAAACGTTTTCAGATTCTTTCACACCACTTTTCAGCAACTTTTATAATTTATATAAATTATTTTAGGGAATAATACATAAATTATATAGTTAAATATTATATTAGTGTTTAGTGGAATGCATAAGGAGTCAAATTGTGTTAAAAAGAGCGATTTTTAGAAAATTTGGAAAACTACTTTTTTCTGATCATATTATAACCAAATGGATTTTAAAGGTTTCACTCAGCCAATATATATCATTCACAATTTATTAATGAATTTTACAAAAAACACCATAAATTTTATATTTAAACATGTAAAAACTATTTGTGTTACATTTGGAACAAAATAGTTGTAGAAAAACAATTTAAAATAAAACCTTTGTGTTTGGATTTTTTGATTAAAAGTTTCTCAAAGGCTCTCCTGCACCATTCTCAATGCAAATCATTCCCACACCTATGGGAAGAGATAGACGAACGTTTCCTAGATGATTTGTGTTTGCTGGGTTAGCTTAAAACACAACTCCTCTCGACACAGCCGCCACGCTACTACCCAGGCTTTGGTCCGCAGGCCAAACGTCAACTAAACGTCCACATAAACATTGTGGGAATTCTAATAACAAAATGCAGCACTAATATTCAAAACATTGTCAAACTAAAGAGTAGTAAATACTGGTACAACATTCCATACAATAATACGGCAAACAAATATGGGAATAAATAAAGGTAAAACTATAGACACTCGATTGACAACAATGTTCCCACACTGGCCATATCCAAATATGGTCAACCGCCCACACGGAGAAACTACATGCGAAATCTAACACCAAAAGCCTCACACACACTACACAGCATATTATGTTATATATATAACATACAAAATCTTATATCATACAACTGGATGCAATATTAATTAGAGAAGAAGACAATAAAGTAATATGAGAATCAAGAGTAATGGCAGAATCTTAGTAAGATTCGTAACACACAGCTCCCAACACAACATCCCCAGAGGTGAGGGGCGATCCCACAACCAGCAACCCAGTAACACCAGAGGGGAGGACAACTCCACCACCCTCCTCTGCATAGAAACCTCCCGTACCCCGAACCCTCCCTGCCCCCACTCAAATGTTCAGTCAACTTTCCCTACCCCCCCCTCACCCCACTCCTACCCTGCTACCCGTCCCCCTACTCCCACCATGTCCCCCCTTCCCCCCACTGGCCTCCCTCCCACTTCATCCCATACCCTCTCTGTCCCCCTTCCCTTGACAAACTAACTCCAGTATCCTCTAAGACCCCGTTACCCACCCCACAAATCCTCATGTTCATGGAACAGCTTGACCCATCAGCAGAATGTTCACCAACAAGATAACATGAGAAATGACAGAAGAAAGTCAATCTCAAGGCAATGTATAGTAACACAGATGGGATTACAAATAAAACAAATGAACTTGGAGAATGGGTACTTAAAGAAAACCCAGACATAATTGCACTCATAGACACAGAGCAAACAAAAACCATAACAAATGCAGTGTTTCCACAGGACTACTGTGATGTGAGGAAAGAGAGAGAAGGAAGAGGAGGTGGTGGTGTAGCTCTGCTGGTAAGAAAAGGCTGGGATTTTGAGGAAATGGTTATTCAGGGCTGTGAAGGTTTCAGTGACTACTTGACAAGTACAATAGCAACTGGAGGACAAAAAATTATAGTCACAGTCATATATAACCCGCCACCAAATGACAGAAGACCCAGACAGGAATATGATAGAAACAACATGGCCACCATTAACATAATAGAGAGAACAGCGTCTCTCGCTAGTAGGAATGAAACTGGACTGCTAATCATAGGGGACTTCAACCACGAAAAAATAGACTGGGAGAACAGAGACCCACATGGAGGACCAGTTACATGGAGAGCTAAGCTGCTGGACGCGGCAACAAGAAACTTTCTAAGCCAACACATGAAGGGACCGACAAGAATGAGAGGGAAGGATGAACCAGCCATGCTTGATCTGATATTTACCCTCAATGAGTGGGATATAAGGGAAGTTAAGATGGAAGCGCCCTTGGGAATGAGTGATCACAGTGTATTGATCATTGAGTACTTGGTAGAGCTAGGACTTATCTGCCCCAAAAAAGAACTAGAAAATAAAAGGCTGGCATACTGAAAAGGGAATTATGAGGAGATGAGAAGTTTCCTAAGGGATATACCATGGGACACAGACCTCAGAGCTAAGTCGGTAGAAGACATGATGGACTATGTCACCCAAAAGTGTCAGGAGGCAGTAAACAGGTTTATCCCGGTTCAAAGGGAAAACTCCGGGAATCAAAAGAAAAATCCATGGTTTAACAGGGCATGTATGGTAGCAAAGGAACTGAACAAAAGGGCGTGAAATAGCCCTTAAATCCGAAATAACAGAACACCAGAAAACAGAGAGAGATATACCAGAGAACCATGAATGAGTATGTTAGGGTGAGAAGAGAAGCAGAGAAAAATTATGAAAATGATATAGCAAACAAAGCCAAGACCGATTCAAAGCTACTTCACAGTCAAATCAGAAGGAAAACAACAGCGAAAGAACAGGTAATGAAACTTAGAATAGGCGAGGGCAGGTATACAGAGAACGACATAGAGGTGAGTGAAGAACTCAACAAGATGTTCCAGAAGGTCGTCACAATAGAACATGGTGAGGTTACTGTGCTAGTAGAGGGGGCAGTAAACCAGGTGGCCTTGGAAGGGGTTCAAAATTACGAGAGATGAGATCAAGAGACACCTGTTGGATCTGGATGTGAGAAAGGCTGTTGGTCCAGACGGGATCTCACCATGGGTATTTGAAAGAGTGTGCAGAGGCACTCTGCTTGCCACTATCCATAGTGTATAGTAGGTCACTGGAGACGGGAGACTTACCAGAAATATGGAAGGACGCTAATGTGGTCCCAATGCACAAAAAGGGTGTCAGACAAGAGGCACTGAACAACAGGTCAGTGTCCATAACTTGTATACCATGCAAAGTGCTGGAGAAGATCGTGAGAAAAATCTAGTAATTCATCTGGAAGAAGGGACTTCGTGACAAATCGCCAACATAGGTTCAGGGAGGGTAAATCTTGCTTTACTGGCTTAATAGAATTCTATGATCGGGTGACAAAGATTAAGCAAGAACGAGAAGGCTTTGCGGACTTCATTTTTTTGGACTGTCGGAAAGCCTTTGACACAGTCCCCCATAAGAGGCTGGTACATAAGCTGGAGAGACAGGGAAGGGTAACTGGTAAAGTGCTCCAGTGGATAAGGGAATTTCCTAAGCAATAGGAAGCAAAGAATTGCAGTGAGGGGGTGAGACCTCAGATTAACGTCGCCAGTGGAGTCCCACAGGGCTCTGTACTCAGTTCTATCCTGTTGCTGAGATATGTAAATGATCTCCAAGAGGATATAAACTCATTCCTCTTAATGTTTGCTGACGATGCCAAAATTATGAGAAGGATTAAGACAGAGGAGGACTGCTTGAGGCTTCAAGAAGACCTAAACAAACTAAAGGAAAGGTCGAACAAATGGTTGTTAGAGTTTAACCCAAGCAAATGTAATGTAATGCAGATAGGTGTATGGGACGGGAGACCAGTTAGGGGGTATCAGTTGGGAGTCAGAGAAAGAGAAAGATCTGGGGTTTGATATGACGCCAGACCTGTCCCATGAAGCCCATATCAAGAAGATAACATCAGCAGCATATACAAGGATGGCTAACATAAGAACAGCGTTTAGACACTTGTGCAAAGAATCATTCAGAAATTTGTATACCACCTATGTTAGACCAATCCTGGAGTATGCAGCCCCAGCATGGTGTCCATATCTAGTCGAGCATAAGACTAAAATGGCAAAATGTTCAAAGGTGTGCCACCAGACTAGTACCCGGGCTGAGAGGTATGAACTACAAAGGAGAGACTATGGGAATTAAACCTCACGTCACTAGAAGACAGAAGAGTTAGGGAGGATATGATCACCACGTACAAGATTCTCAGAGAAATAGACAGGGTATATAGGGCAGGTTATTTAACACAAGGGGCACATGCACTAGCGGACACTGGTGGAAACTGAGTGCCCAAATGAGCCACAGAGACGTTAGAATGATTTTTTTTAGTGTCAGAGTGCTTGACAAATGTAATGCATCAGTCAGTGATGTGGTGAAGGCTGACTCCTTACACAGTTTCAAATGTAGATATGATAGAGCCCAGTAGGCTCAGGAATCTGTACACCAGTTGAGAGGCGGACCAAAGAGCTCAACCCTCGCAAGCACAAATAGGTGAGTACAAATAGGTGCGTACGCACACACACACACACACACACACATAAATAAATAAAATAAAAAAACATTAGTTAGTAGTTAGTTACACTTGATTGATTGGTAGTTGAGAGGCGGGCCGAAAGTGAGCAGAGCTCAACCCTCGGACGACCAACTAGGTGAATACACACACAACTTACTTAAAACACTCACTATAGTAGGCTACATAGCTCCGGCCTGGAACCCCACCTGCAAAAAAGACAAACTGCAATTAGAAAAATCCCTCAGAAGCGAATATACACTACAATGTTTTTCTTTCACTGAGGGGGACTGAATAACATGGCATGGTTGTGGATGCTCGACCTTACCACAGATTAGACATGATAAAAGCATACAAGATACTCACATTGTGGACATAAGAATATTAAAAATACTCGCAAGGATGGGGGGAAGGGCTATAAAAAACGTTCAAAATACTCATATGTGGGACCTAAGAACGTACAAAATACTCATATGTAGGACCTAAGAACGTACAAAATGCTCATATGTGGGACCTTAGAACGTACAAAATGCTCATATGTGGGACCTAAGAATGTACAAAATGCTCATATGTGTGACCTAAGAACGTACAAAATGCTCATATGTGGGACCTTAGAACGTACAAAATGCTCATATGTGGGACCTAAGAATGTACAAAATGCTCATATGTGTGACCTAAGAACGTACAAAATGCTCATATGTGGGACCTTAGAACGTACAAAATGCTCATATGTGGGACCTTAGAACGTACAAAATGCTCATATGTGGGACCTAAGAACGTACAAAATGCTCATATGTGGGACCTAAGAACGTACAAAATGCTCATATGTGGGACCTTAGAACGTACAAAATGCTCATATGTGGGACCTTTGAACGTACAAAATGCTCATATGTGGGACCTAAGAACGTACAAAATACTCACAGAGTGGACATGATAAGAACATATAAAATACTAAAAATAGACTGAGAGAACAGAGACCCGCATGGAGGACCAGTTACATGGAGAGCTAAGCTGCTGGACGCGGCAACAAGAAACTTTCTAAGCCAACACATCAAGGGAGGCGATGAGTCACAATAACGTGGCTGAAGTATTTTACCTTCCTTCAAACGGCCTTTTCGCGCCTTTGAATCTTCCCTTCTTGCCGCCAAGCGTCGAAAGAACCAGCTCAGGTTTCTTAAAGACTGTCTTGCTGAGCAAGTTCTCCCTCTTTCTTTATCACACTTTCTCCATTTCAACACTTCGGGATAAGCTTACCCCTTCCATTTATCTTTCTTTCTCTTTCATTTTCTTTCTCTCTTCTCCCTTTTTCTGTTCATTGTCTTCTCCTACGCTCCCTTGCTATCCTCTTCTTATTCCTAATACTATCTCCGTCGGTGGTTATAATAGGAGCTGCCTCGTATGGGCCAATAAGCCTTCTGCAGTTCTCATTATTACTACTTCCCCTACACCTTACTTTCCTCCTCAGCTCTCTCTTGCCTATTTATTGCCTGTCCCCTACCTCCTCATCACAATCGACTTGAGAATGGTCCAGGACGGACCGAAACGTCGTCGTCCCTTCAACTTCTAGTGTGTGGTCTGGTCAACACATCAAGGGACCGACAAGAATGAGAAGGAAGGATGAACCAGCCATGCTTGATCTGATATTTACCCTCAATGAGTGGGATATAAGGGAAGTTAAGATGGGAGCGCCCTTGGGAATGAGTGATCACAGTGTATTGATCATTGAGTACTTGGTAGAGCTAGGACTTATCTGCCCCCAAAAAGAACTAGAAAACAGTTGTTTTCTAGTTCGTACAAAATGCTCATATATGGGACCTTAGAACGTACAAAATGCTCATATGTGGGACCTAAGAACGTACAAAATGCTCATATGTGGGACCTAAGAACGTTCAAAATGCTCATATGTGGGACCTTAGAACGTACAAAATGCTCATATGTGGGACCTTAGAACGTACAAAATGCTCATATGTGGGACCTAAGAACGTACAAAATACTCATATGTGGGACCTAAGAACGTGCAAAATACTCACAGAGTGGACATGATAAGAACATACAAAATACTAATGGGAATGGACAGACAATTTGTTAATGCTCACCATAATGCACAGTGGAACTAGCGATTGTAATTGGATATTAGGAGACATAAATTAGCTGTAGAGAGATTATGAAGAACGTTTTCAGCACAAAAGTTTCAAGATAAAAGGCGCATTCAGAATTTTTACGGTAAATGTACCTTCCAATTAAACAGAAGACAAACTGGCAAATGCCTCGAGAAAAAGAAGTCATTGTATTGTTGGATTTGGTAGCTAAAATTATGAAGCTAGCTCAAGTCTGCAAGCAGATAGGTAAACACACACACACACACACATTCGTGACAACCCATCAACATGGGTTCAGGGAGGGCAAATCTTGCCTTACAGGTTTGATAGAATTCTATGATCAGGTGACAAAGATTAAACAAGAAAGAGAAGGATAGGCGGATTGCATTTTTTTGGACTGTCGGAAAGCCTTTGACACAGTACCCCATAAAAGGTTGATACATAAGCTGGAGAAACAGGCAGGAGTAACTGCTAGGGCGCTCCAGTGGATAAGGGAGTACCTAAGTAATAGGAAGCAGAAAGTTATAGTGAGGGGTGAGACCTCAGAATGGCGTGAAGTCACCAGTGGAGCCCCACAGGGTTCTGTGCTTGGACCTATCCTGTTTCTGATATACGTAAATGGTCTCCCAGAGGGTATAGACTCATTCCTCTCAATGTTTGCTGACGACGTCAAAATTATCAGAAGGATTAAGACAGAGAAGGACAGCTTGAGGCTTCAAGAAGACCCGGACAAGCTGCAGGAATGGATGAACAAATGGCTGTTAGAGTTAGACTCACGGCTTGTACTGTACGAGGCGTTGGAAAATCACGGGCAGCAATAATTTGTTATTCATTCAAGGTGATGCCTGAAGGGGTGACTGTATGACCTGGGAAATTGATCTTTTCCTTTAAAAATTAGCACTTTGAGGGTTTTATTTGTAAATTTGCTTCTGCAAACTTTGCAAGTACTTTCTCAAGGTTGTGCAAGTGAGTCTGAACATCTTGCAACATGATTATGAGATCATTAAGGTACACCAGAAGAGTACTACCTATCAGTCAAATTGGATTGTCATGAGCCTTGAAAAGGCTATTCGCCTACTCCGCAGTTCAAATGCCATTCTTTTGAATTGAAAATGACCATTGGGAGTAAGGCTGTCAACTGTTAACTTTCATCATCAAGGGGGATTTGTCAGGTTCCCTGCAACAAATCTAAATTTGAGAGTACTTTGTTACGACCTATGCTTTGCAACAAAACTTTTAAGACTGGAAGTGGGGAAACGGTCAGGTATAGTTTCTCTGTTAAGCTTCTGGTAGTCGATTCCTGGTCTCCATGTTCCATCTCGCTTTGGTACAAGAATCAATGGAGCGTTCCATGCAAAATATTTGACTCAATCACATCACTCTGTAGCATTTTCTCTATAATTGTATCATCTGCTCGCTGCGAATGCAGTAAATGGTAAGTTTTTACATTAATTGGTGTAGTTTCTTGCTCAAGGGGAATTTTATACATAATAAGTGGAGTGAGACCTAACTTTTCTCCTGGTAGAGCTACAATTTTTCTCCTGGTAGAGCAATAAAATACACATTCTATTTTTATTCAAAATTTTCAAAAGTTGAGCCAAGTAGACAGGGAAATCAGTAGGACTGAGGTGTTGCGCTTACACCTGTCTGTGATCCACATTTTCCTGTAGGGACATTTGAGTGCACATTTAAGTGCACACACACACAGTGTGTTCCATGGAGACATCATCCACCATTCGCATTGGTAATGAGTAATGAGCTAAATCTACAACGTGGGTGCAAGACTGGAGATGGATGTCAGCATTGCTAGTGTTTGCAACATACAATGTGAGGGTGCCATCCTGCACTGTGTGCCAGGAGGGTTCAACAAACGTACCGTTCACTTTACACGTTTCACTTTCCGCAATGACATCCAATAACTCAGGCACTACCTGAACCTAAACTCCTTTTCTGGTGAGAGAATGAGTGTGCAGCACAGTGTCAGTAGCTGTGGAACCACTGTCTTCAGAGATGGAAGCTGCTAGGCGAGCAAGACAACGAGAATCATTAAGGGCGTCACCGTCCAGAAAGTCTCCATTCTCATTCTCCTGAACAACTGCACAGCTACAATGCTTCAAGTGAGTACCTGTTTTTTCGGGTATGCTACTGCAGCAAGGATCTGACAAACCAACGCTAGCAAGTCGGCTGTCGACAAAATGAGCATAATCCCTCTGACGGTTGAACTCATGACCAATTCTAAACATACTACATAAATGTATGACCGTCTCCAAAATACTGATATTCCAACGATGGGGAAACAATGCAATATTTTCATCCATCATGGTGTACAAACCCAGTAATATATCACCTGGAAAGTGGATACTGTCGACAACTAAGCATGTTACAAAAATCGTGATGTCCTTTAACTTGAGTGGGAGGTCGATTTCCCCCATGACTGTAACTTTATTTCCAGAAACACCACTCAGAAAACATATGGGGTGACTTTCTTACTGTGACAGAGGGCTTACTTGCAATATCTATAAGAGCTGCCGGCTTGACAATATTTATTTCAGCACCTAAATCTATGAAGAGTTTTAAAACGCTACCATGTACTAGGGGCTGTTACTAAAGGACCATGTGCAGACGATGAGTCACAATAACATGGCTGAAATTATTTGACCAAACCACACACTAGAAAGTGAAGGAACGATGACGTTTCGGTCTGTCCTGGACCATACTCAATCAACTCAATCGACCTTTCCAGGTGGTTAGTCTTACCACAATGCCAACAGGAGGCAGTGGTTGGTCGTGGACTATAGCGTCTCAGCAACTTATGAAGAGGGGAATTTGACAGCAGGCGATGACCATTCTGCGACTGTTATGGTATCGGCACCATTGTCTGAGTGTGGCATGGCAATTCCAGGGCCATCTATGAGTCTGCATTCAAACTTCCCTGGTATTGGATGCTACGTGGACAACGCCATCTATTGGTGGTGGCGTGGCAGCGATTAATGGCTCCTGTTTCCTGCCCTAGTCAGAAAGAGAGTTCGACGTGGACGACATCTGGTGGATAGCGTGTCACGATCAGCGCCATCTGTTGTGCTACAGAGCATAATGTCAACTCCCAGGTGAATGAGTAGTACCTCATGGTTTCCCCAGTGTACAGTCCAATCGAAATGATTACTTTTATGTCCACAGAAGTGACGTGTGGAGGCAGTGGTACTGAGGAAGGCTGTTTTACCTTGGGCAGTCCACGTACTCCCAGCTTGGTCCTGGAAGAAGACTGAGTTACCCGCCGTCGATCTGGGCAGAGTGTTAGTTGCTAATATACACAGTGTTGGTATTAGAGCGGCGTACCCCCGGGATTGGCTTAGGAGAGTGATGGACGACAGTGAGGTGTCTATCGTGAAGTGCTGCTAGCAGGTTGCTGGTGGCTTCTGCCAGAGGTTAGCTACCCCTGTATCTCGTTGTTTGTGACTCCGATCAGCGTGTTGCTGAAGTCCTCTGCGAGTGAGTTGCTGGAGAGCGAGAGTGGGATGTAGGCACCTCGTGATACTGTGTCAGTGGACTGGCCCATGTAAAAGGTGAACTCGCCACTGTTTATCAATACACTTGCACAAGGTACTGGACGGTAGAAACGCTGGAGTTGGTGTACACTGCCAACGCCGTAGTGTCCTGCGTGAAAGTGACACTGCTGTATATACGAGTAGTCATAGTCTATTTATTCTAATATATATATTTTTTAATGGTGAAAGTATAAATATATTGGTGAAGGGAACAGTGTATTGTTCATCCCCCTTTCTCTTTATTACACTATACAAACATTTATTGAAAGCATACTACCGACTTGGGGTCGGATACTATAAAAGAGGTTACAACATCACGAACCCGGTTACTGGTCCTAAGTGGCCGTAACATAATTGGCATCCCCAGCGGGATCCGACCTCTTGTCAAGTGCGTTTGACTTTGCGAGCAACTGCTCCATTTGAGTCAGAAGGAGCTGCAACAGGGTTAGACATTGTCACTATAGTGGAATTTACTTGCGAATGTAGATTTTAATTAGCCACATTAGGCATAAGAAGAACAATTACAAAATACAGTATAACACAACACTCATAAATGGCAAAACTTGGCTCGAGTAAGTCAATGGCAAAAATAAAAATTTAAAATGTACTTAGGAAAACACAATATTGGAAATTAAACAAAATTGTAAATTAAATTTGCAAAATGGTATGAATATGACCAGTAAAAGTTTGAATCAAATGGACTGTTGAAGAGAATGAATTACTTTGCAATATTATAACAACTGTTGTAATTAGCAAGCAAAAATACTGGAACACAAGTAATTTGTGGAACACTTGAATTGGTAACATATTAAAGTCACATTTAATGTAAAATACTGAAAGAATTAACTTCAAATTAAAGTCTGGGGAGAGTATAAAAAAAATTATACAGTACACTTCTTACTGCTGGAAAACAATTATGTTATACTTAATGCACTTAATCAGAATATACTTGAAATACTGTACATTGCTAATAATATACAATGGAATTGTTGGGAGAAGAAATGTTGAAAAACACCACAGAAAAGGTGTGTGTGGGGTGGGCAGCCAACTCCTGTGTTATTAAGTCACTGAAGGTGGCAATACATTCTATACAGGGTTATTTCCCTCTTAAAACACTGTTATTGTATTCCAAAGTAAGTACCAGCTATCATCTACTTAACTCGGGGGTGCAGGATATGCAGTTCAACAGTAGCCAATTAAGAGAACGGAGTCAAAGTGTGTAGAGTAGATACTCAGATGGTTTTTTATATGTGGGGCGACAGTAGCGCACCTTGCGGTAGTGACACGAAGCTTGGATTGATGACACAGGAGTGAAGATGAAGTTGACAAGGAATGACGATGTTGCAGAGACGATGATGTTGACCAGACCACACACTAGAAATTGAAGGGACGACGACGTTTCGGTCCGTCCTGGACCATTCTCAAGTCGATTGTGAGAATTGTGATTGTGAATTGTGATTGTAACATCAACGAGACGATGATGTTACAATGATAACGGCAAAGAAAAGCACAGGTGACACTCACTATCTTGGCAAAGTTCACTAATGGGTGATGGAGAAGTAGCGATGGTAGTGGCGGTGCTGGTGACGTAGCTGTTCAAGCCGCAGGTTAACACAGAATTGTTCTTAATTAAAAAACTGGACAACACATCCGGAGATGAGTTGATGACGATGACACTAGCTGGAACAGTACAGACGAGCACACACAAGGCGTGTGGTGGGTGGCCCAGGAAGTTCGAGAATGGCGCTTGAAATTCAAAATGGCTGGCGCGGGAATTCTCCTCTCACCTCACTGATGAGAAATTGTGCTTGCTGCAAAATATCGTGCCTAACTTTATGAGAACGTTGACCTACAGCAGTGGATGATGGTAGGACCCCGGACTGGTACTGTATGATGAATATTGACGCTGCATGAGTTTAGCTGTGCCGGGTGGCGGCTTTTGCTGTGATGAGATAGGTGGGCATTTGAGTTTCTGGCTCAGAAAAAAAAAATTCTGATATCCTAGTGCTGCTACCAGTATTTGTACCAGTATTTGTTCTTGCTTGTTTCTTGAAGAGGTACACATTGTAGATCCCTACAAGGACTTTATTGAGTTAGGTAACTAAGATAGATGTGAAGCACCGAGGTCCTACTAGCTCTAGGTCTGTGAGATACTGGTGCGCCCTATTTGAGAGCGGGCACTGCCGCTGTATGGGAAATGACGTCAGAGGCCTAGCTGACTCAGGATTGGCTATACACCAACCGTCTTACAATTTGAAAGCTAACACCGGCATATCCCTACCACCTGGCACATCCCTCTACCCCGGCACATCTGAAGAGTGTTTTGAGAGTGCTTCTATTCCCTGAGCCTGGCCTGAAGCCTGCTCAACTTATGATAATTTGGTTCAACAGGCTGTTGCTTGAACGGCCCACAGGCCCACATAACCACTACAGCCTGTTTAGTCTGGCACGTCTTGTAAGAATCTGTCTAAATTCTTTTGAATACATCCACCTTTGTTCCGGCAAAATTCCTAATGCTTGCTAAAAGGGGTTTTGAACAGCCGTGGACCCTTGATGATAAGACAGTCCTCTCTGATTGTGCCCAATGCACCTTTATTCCTCAATGGCTCTATTTTAAATTTCCTACCGTATCTTTCGCTTTAGTACGTTTTAATTCTACTGTTCATATTTGGGACCTGTCTATTCAATATCTTCCATGTATTTATTATTTAACATCTTTCTCGTCTCGTTTCCAGAGAGTACATTTTGAGAGCTTTGAGAGGGTCTCAGTAATTCAGACGTTTTATCGTGTCTATGTGTGCCATATATATTCTCGGTAGTTCCTAAAATTCAGAGATCTCTACTGCTCTGAAAAAAGGGAAAGTGAATACCGAGCATTACTCAAGATGGGACAGCACCAGTGATTTAAATAGTGCTTGCATTGTTGTGGAATCCCTGGATTTGAACGTTCTCCTAATCCATCCAATCATTTTCCTACCCACCGCTATATATGTTCGGTTATGTTCACTAAATGACAGGTCGTCATGCGTCATAATTCCCAGATCTTTTACATGTTGCTTTCCTTCTATGAGTAGGCATGATTGTGTCTTGTACCCTGTGTTTCATTTAACCATTAAACTGTGCACATTATATATATACAATCTGAGAAACTGTCATCAAATTGCGCACATTGTATAGATACGATTATGGGTGCCGCACATGATTTAAAAGTCCCATGCAGTAAAGAGAGCACCCATACACTAGCCAGAGGCGGTAGTAAACAGACGTCATCTTGGAACAAAATCCAGCGTAGGCCGCCATTGTGTGGAGGCCTCAGTTACCCAACAGAAATCATGGCGAGCACATCACATTCCAGCAGCCGACGTGCGTCAGACGCATCAGCAGCATCTCGCCCAGCCAAGCACCGCCGCATGGCACCACATGGTGACAATGAAGAACTCTTATCTACAAGTAAATTTCTATCGTCGCCTGTTCCCACCCCTACTGGACATAGATCACCTTCAGTTCGTGGTCCATGGATTCCTCACCGTCGTACCAGTGTTGGGTCTCGCAAGACACCAGGTATATTTGTCTGGAGTGATAGTGAAGATTTTGTACTCCGGCCTTAGATAATGCAGATGTTGGGATTACAGACGTTTCCCGGGATACAGGTGATGACATCAGTAAAATGTAATTCTTTACTGCTTATTTTGATGAGGCGCTCATGAAACATATTGTTTAATAATTATTGTTTATATATAATAATGTTTATTATTGTTCATGTCAATAATAATGACATGATGGTGGGTGCTGTAGAGTGTGTACGTAAAATAATAAAGCAGACCAAGAAGATTTTTTTCCACCTTCTTGACATAACAATGCTGAATAGTTACAATATGTATCTTGTCAAAACAGGTACTAAACCAAATTACCGTGCGTTCAGTTTTGTTGTAGTGACACAATTACTAGAAAAGTTTGGCAATCCAGTTCCTGGCATACAGAGGTGCATTGTGAACCCATTATTGCTTCATGCTCCTTACATGCTGACTTTCAGACAGACAAATGCAATTCTTCGAAAAGGACGACGATCCTGATGGTACCAAACTACCGAGGTTGCTCTGTTCAGATATAAAGCGTCGCTTTGCATATTACACTGCAACCTGGCGACTAAGCGTCCTGCGGGCCATAAACTGCGAGCGACCATGAAGATCCCATCCATCCACAGATCTCTGGTATCAGCTATTGATACTGGTAATAGATCTAAAAGGCTTCCACTTACGGGCTATTCATGCCGTGCCACCTTTTGGGTGGTTTAATCTTTATCAATCAATCAATCTGCTGACTTTCAGGCACACGCAATAAGGAATTTACCACCAACTGGAAAGCGTGCAGTAGGGCAGCGTGAGTGCATTGTGTGTACGACCACACAAAAGAGGACACAGAAACGTAAATGGGTGCTAACATGGTGTTCAGCATGTGCCGTCCCTTTGTGCCATGTGACCTGTTTTGAAGAGTACCACACTGTCCAAGACTACTCAGTGTCCAATAATGATGCACAAACATGTACATATTGTTTGAATTAGTGTATATATTGAAAATAAAGCAGAATACATTATATATTTCTTCTAAAATAACACATTTGTTTGCGCATAATTGTGACACTAATATATGACAGTGTAATGAATTTATAACAGTTGTATTATAATACAACATCAAGTGACAATATATTGAACAATATCAGTGAAAAAAGGGTTGTAAAATACGCCACAGATACTGTAAATAATGCCGCTAAAATAAATTCCCAAAGTGCCCAAGTGCAGTGAATGTAATTCACTGCACTTGGTCTGCACTTCACTGCGGCTTGATCATATTTCATTGACCATCACTCTCTGTATTGTGTTTGAGAGAAAGTTTAAAATGCAATACCCCACTTTACCCGTTTTTACTATTGAGCTCATTTTATGGACTATCATTCCATGGTCCTATATGTCGTATGTCTTTACAATATCTGTGTATTCAACATCTGCATTTTGCTTTTCCTCTAAGGCTTCTGAGATTCTGTCATGGTGGTTGAGTAACTGTGACAGACAGGATCTTCTCGCTCTAAATCCATCTTGTCCTAGGTTGTGAAGTTCATTATTTTTCATAAAACTTAAAATTTTATTCTTAATCACTCCTTCAAAAACTTTGATGTGTGATGTTAGTGCAACTGGGATATAACTTTTGCCAAAGCTTTTCTACCTCCCTTGTGTAGAGAAGCTATATCTACTGATTTAAGTGCTGCTGGTATCTCCCCAGTATCCAGGCTCGTTCACCATATTACACTGAGTTACTACTGGTATTTAACATTTCTTTATGAAAATTGAATTCCATGAGTCAGGGCATGGGGCTGAGGGCATATTGTTAATTTCTCTTTCAAAGTTTTCTGAGTTCTTGTTAATATCGGTTATATTATCTGCATCTTGGAAGTCATTTATAAAGAAACTATCCAGATCCTCAACTTTCATGTTGTTTATGGGGGGTGCAAAACATAGCCTCATACTGGCCTTTCAGAATTTCAAAAATATCTTTGTTGCCCTCTTTGTATGAACCTTAATTTGTAAGTAAAGGTCCAATACTGTTGGAAGGGATGTTTTATTTTTATTTTTCTCTTGTATAGATTATCCCCAATAGGATTCCCTGTGACCCCTCCCCCCCAAGGAGAGGCATGGCCCCCAACAGGCCCCTCTGGGGCCCCCGTGTGTTGCATGATAACACCGCAGGAAGATGTGTGTCTTGCCATCGCTTGTGTTGCAGTGAGTGATGTGAAGGGTGACAGGGACGCTGGTTTCTTACGGCGCTGCTTCGTCACGGATACCTGATGACACCCAGGACACTCTCTCTGTCTCTGTCTCTCTGTCTCTCTCTCTCGCTCTCTCTATCATGTGTGTGTGTGTGTGTGTGTATTCACCTAGTTGTATTCACCTAATTGTTCTTGCGGGGGTTGAGCTTTGTTCTTTCGGCCCGCCTCTCATCTGTCAATCAATCAACTATAACTAACTACTAACTAACTAATTAGTTTTTCCCGCACACACACACACACACACACACGGGAAGGAGCTCCGTAACACCTGTCTAACTCCCAGGTTTCTATTTACTGCTAGGTAAAAGGAGCATTAGGGTGAAAGAAATTTTGCCCATTGGTTCTGAGGGAATGAAACCCGGGCTACAGAATTACGAGTCCTGCGCGCTGTCCACTCAGCTACCAGACACCTGTCAGTTAGCATGTGTGTGGGTGTGTACTCACCTAATTGTGCTTGTGGGGGTTGAGCTCTGGCTCTTTGGTCCCACCTCTCAACTGTCAATCAACTGATGTACAAATTCCTGAACTTACTGGGCCCTATCATATCTACATTTGAAAATATGTATGGAGTCAGCCTCCACCACATCACTGCCTGATGCATTCCATCCGTTACTACTGTGACACTGAAAAAGTTCTTTCTAACGTCCCTGTGGCTCACTTGGGTACTAAGTTTCCACCTGTGTCCCCTTGTTCATCTTCCACCCGTGTTAAACAGTTTATCTTTATCTACCTTGTCAATTCCTCTGAGAATTTTGTAGGTAGTGATTATGTCTCTCCTTACTCTTGTGTCTTCGAGTGTCGTGAGGTACAATCACGCAGCCTTTCTTCGTAACTCATGCCTCTTAGTTCTGGGACTAGCCGTGTTGCATATTTCGGAACTTATTAAAGCTTCGCCTTGTGATGGACAAGCTGGGGCCGAATACTCTAGGATTGGTCTGACAAATGTGGTATACAAGGTTTTGAATGATTCCTTACACAGGTTCCTGAAAGCAGTTCTGGTGTTAGCCAGCCTCGCATACGCCGCCGATGTTATACTTTTGACGTGGGATTCAGGAGACAGGTTTGGTGTGATATCAACTCCTAGATCCTTCTCTCTGTCCGTTTCATGGAAGACTTCATCTCCAATTCTGTATCCTGCGTCTGGCCTCTTGTTTCCACTGTATAGTTTCATTACCTAAATTTTCTCGGGTTGAACTTTAGTAGACATTTGTTGGACCGTTCATTCAGTCTGTCTAGATCATCTTGCGGCCTCATACTGTCTTCCTCCATCTTAATCCTCCTCATAATTTTTGCATCATCAGTAAACAATGAGAGGAATGATTCTATACCATTTGGAAGATCATTTACATATATAAGAAAAAGTATGAGGTCCAAGGACTTAACTCTGCGGGACCCCACTGGTGACGTCTCGCCAGTCTGAGACCTCACCCTCACAGTGACTCGCTGTCTTCTGTTACTTAGGTACTCCCTTATCCAATGGAGTACCTTCCCTTTATCTCCTGTCTGCATCTCCAGCTTTCGCACTAGTCTCTGGTGTGCCACTGTGTCAAAGGCTTTCTGGCAATCCAAAAATAAGAAGTCTGCCCACCCCTCTCTTTCTTGTTTGATTTTTGTTGCCTAATCGTAGAATTTAATTAATCCTGTGAGGCATGACTTGCCATCCCTGAAACCATGTTGATGTTGTGTCACAAAGTTCCTTCGCTCCAGATGTTCCACTAACTTTTTTCGCATAATTTTCTCCATGAGCTTGCAAGGTATGCAAGTTAGGGACACTGGCCAGTAGTTCAGTGCCTCCTGTCTATCCCCCTTCTTGTATATTGGGACTACGTTTGCTGTCTTCCAAATTTGTGGCAGTTAACCTGTTACCAGTGATTTGTAATACACCATGGAGAATGGCAGGTACAGTGCTTCCACTCCTTCCTTTAGTATCCATGCCGATATGCCATCTGGGCCTATAGCCTTTGTCACATCCAACTCTAGCAAAAGCTTCCTTACATCCCCACTGGTAATCTCAAATTCTTCTAGTGGTGCCTGGTTAACTATTCCTTCTCTTATCTCTGGAACTTCATCTTGCTCTAATGTTAAAACTTCCTGGAATTTCTTATTGAGTTCCTCGCACACTTCTTTGTCGTCAGTAGCGAATCTATCTGCCCCATCCTCAGTTTCATTACCTGTTTCTTCATGGTTATCTTTCTCCTGATGTGACTGTGCAGCAATTTGGGTTTAGTCTTAGCCTTGCTTGCTATGTCATTTTCATATTGCCCTTCTGCCTCTCTTCTCATCCTGACGTATTCATTCCTGGCTTTCTAGTATCCTTCTCTGCTCTCAAGTGCCCTGTTATTTCTATAGTTTCTCCATGCTCTTTTACTTTGTTGTTTAGCTAGCCTACATCTCTGATTAAACCATGGGTTTCTCATCTGCAATTAACTTTTTAACTTTAGCGCCAAGATAAACTTTTCTGCGGTCTCCTTGCATTTCTGCATGATGTATTCCATCATTTCGTGGTCTGTCTTTCCCCTTAGCTCTGTTTCCCATGTTATATCCATTAGAAATTTTCTCATCTCCTCGTAATTTCCCTTATGGAATTCTAGCCTTTTCCTTTCAGTTCCCTTTCTCAAGTACTTTAACCCTTCTTGGACCAGATACTCGAAGAAGGGTTATACCATAGTACACAGTGGTCGTAGTACATAGTATATAGTACACTACACTCGACCATAGTACACTGTGGTCGTTCATTCCTACCGGGGCCTCGAAGTTATTTTCCCTTATGTCGGAGTCATTCAGATTGAAGACTAGGTTGAGTGTCGCTGGCTCATAATTTCCCTTCATTTTTGTGGGTTCCCTGACATGCTGGCTTAAAACGTTTTTAGTTGCCACCTCCAGTAGTTTAGCTCTCCACATTTCCTCTCCTCCATGCAGTTCCTTGTTCTCCCAGTCTATCATTCCGTGATTGAAGTCCCCCATGATGAGCAGATGGGATCGATTTCTACAGACAGCAGAGGCTGCCCTCTTAATTATGTTATTAACTGCCATATTGTTTCTGTCATACTTTTGCCAGAATCTTCTGTCATTAGGTGGAGGATTATATATCACTGTTACTGCTACTCTTGGTTCTCTATTGTTATGGTGCCTGTTATGTAGTCTCTAAACCCTTCACAGCCTGGGATAACCATCTCCTTGAAACTCCATTCCTTTCTCATAAGTAGGGCCACTCTGCCTCCTCCACTACCCTCCCTCTCTTTCCTTATTACAGTGTAATCCTGGAACACCGCATTCTTTATGATTCCTGAGAGTTTTGTTTTCGTGAGTCCAATTACATCTGGGTTTACTTCTTGTGCTCTTTCCCTAAGTTCACTTGCCTTGCTTATAATCCTGTCTATGTTCGAGTACATCACCTTGAAGCTGACTCTTTTCTGTCCATCCTCCGCTTCTCTTGATTCCACAGGAGTAGGTAAACATGGAGGGTCAGGGATGGGGAGGGGGAAGGGGGGCCCCAAGGTTGTGAGGGGGGCTCAGGGTGAGGGGGGACCTGGGATTGAGGGGACTGGGAGGATCCAGTTTGGAGAGGGTAGGGGCGAAGTGAGGGCTTGTAGGGGTGGGTGAGAAGGGAGGGCTTGGGGGGTTGGGAAAAGAGGGGGGTTTGGGGGGAAAGGGCTGAAGGGAGGGCTTGGGGAGGTGGGAGAGAAATGAGGGCTTGGGAAAAGGGGGAGAAAAGAGGGCTTGTGGAGGCAGGAGAGGAGGGAGAGCTTGGGGAGGGTTAGGGAGAAGAAAGGGATTAGGGTGGTGGGGGAGCGTAGGGGCTGGGGCAGGTAGGGCTTCTATTGGGTGGGAGGTGGGTGTGATCCTCCTCCCACTGGGGCTGTTGAACTGCCTGTGGAGGGTTCCCCACTCCCTTCTGGGATCATAGGGTTCTGGGCTGTGGTTCCCCTGTTTCCTGTCCCTCTCCCTGCACTCCTTAATCGCTGCTGCTGCCCTCATGCTCTCCTCCCTAGTCATATCCCTCTGCAGGAATACCTTTTTGAACTTCTGCACATTGAGTAGGCTGCTCTTCTTTGCTAAAATTTCTTCTTTTGTGTCCTTGCTTTTGAAAACCACTTTTATCAATCGATCTTTGTTCTTATTGTACCGGCCAAGCCTGAAAACCTTTTCTATATTCTGTTCTTCTCTCTCCTTCTGTACCCTTTCAAGGATCTCTTTGACTGTGGCTTTGTCCATATCTCCCCTCTCCTCTGGAGTGGCCCCTATTTGCTCCTTAATACCTACTACGATTACTGCTCTTTTCCTCTCTATCAGTCAGCTAGTGCAACTTGCTGCTTCCTGAGAATCTTCTAGAGGTTATCTTGAGTTGATTTCGGGGCTTTGATTTTAGTGTCCCTGCTGCCCGGTCCTTGACCAGGCCTCCATCCCCAGGAAGCAGCCAGTGACAGCTGACTAACTCCCAGGTACCTATTTACTGCTAGGTAACAGGGGCATAGGGTGAAAGAAACTCTGTCCATCCTTTCTCGCTGGCGCCCGTGATCGAACCCGGGACCATAGGATCACAAGTCCAGTGTGCTGTCCGCTTGGCCAACCAGCTCCCCAGAAGCAACTAGCAGAAGTAGCAACTTTCATGACAATTTCCTGTTCTGCAGAGACAACTTCCGGGGTCCTTCTAAGTATGTCTGCAAATGAGAGTTGTAATGTAGAAGTCCCTTCTATAGATACATTACCATCTTCCTGAGGGCTGGTTCATGTCTGATATTCGGGATTCTCTTTCAGGATTTTAATCTCCTCCCTTGCCTCAATCAGCTCATCCTGCAGGTTGGCAACCTTTTCACTCATTACCTGTAGTTCCACCCTGATTTCACTCAACATTTGAAGGAGTGCATCCTCAAGCAAGACATCTTGTCCTCCTCCTCCCTCTGTGTTATGTCTGCTCTGTGCCATGTTTGTTTCCAATTCCAGTTCTCCAATCCAATGTACTCACCTAGTTGTACTCACCTAGTTGTGCTTGCGGGGGTTGAGCTCTGGCTCTTTGGTCCCGCCTCTCAACCGTCAATCAACAGGTGTACAGGTTCCTGAGCCTATTGGGCTCTATCATATCTACACTTGAAACTGTGTACGGAGTCAGCCTCCACCACATTGCTTCCTAATGCATTCCATTTGTCAAAAACTCTGACACTAAAAAAGTTTTTTCTAATATCTCTGTGGCTCATTTGGGCACTCAGTTTCCACCTGTGTCCCCTAGTGTTAAATAGCCTATCTTTATCAACCCTGTCGATTCCCTTGAGAATCTTGAATGTGGTGATCATGTCCCCCCTAACTCTTCTGTCTTCCAACGAAGTGAGGTTCAATTCCCGTAGTCTCTCCTCGTAGCTCATACCTCTCAGCTCGGGTACTAGTCTGGTGGCAAACCTTTGAACCTTTTCCAGTTTAGTCTTATGCTTGACTAGATATGGACTCCATGCTGGAGCCGCATACTCCAGGATTGGTCTGACATATATGGTATATAATGTTCTGAAAGACTCCTTACACAAGTTTCTAAAGGCCGTTCTTATGTTAACCAACCTGGCATATGCTGCTGATGTTATCCTCTTGATATGAGCTTCAGGGGACAGGTCTGGCGTGATATCAACCCCCAGGTCTTTCTCTCTCTCTGACTCTTGAAGTATATCATCTCCCAAGTGATACCTTGTATCTGGTCTCCTGCTTCATACTCCTATTTTCATTACATTACATTTGCACGGTTAAACTCTAACATCCATTTGTTCTACCATTCCTGCAGCTTGTCCAGGTCATCTTGAAGCCTTAAGCTGTCCTCCTCTGTCTTAATCCTTCTCATAATTTTGGCGTCGTCAGCAAACATTGAGAGGAATGAGTCTATACCCTCTGGGAGATCATTTACGTATATCAGAAACAGGATAGGTCCAAGCACAGAGCCCTGTGGGACTCCACTGGTGACTTCCCGCCATTCTGAGATCTCACCCCTCACTATAACTCTCTGCTTCCTATTGCTTAGGTACTCCCTTATCCACTGGAGCGCCAGTTACTCCTGCCTGTTTCTCCAGCTTATGCATCAACCTTTTATGGGGTACTGTGTCAAAGGCTTTCCGACAGTCCAAAAAAATGCAGTCCGCCCATCCTTCTCTTTCTTGCTTAATCTTTGTCACCTGATCATAGAATTCTATCAAGCCTGTAAGGCAAGATTTACCCTCCCTGAACCCATGTTCATGGGTTGTCACGAAGTCTCTTCTCTCCAGATGTGTTACTAGGTTTTTTCTCACAATCTTCTCCATCACCTTGCATGGTATACAAGTTAAGGACACTGGCCTGTAGTTCAGTGCCTCTTGTCTGTCACCCTTTTTAAATATTGGTACTACATTAGCAGTCTTCCATACTTCTAGTAGGTCTCCCGTTTCCAGTGACCTAATATACACTATGGAGAGTGGCAAGCTAAGTGCTCCTGCACACTCTTTCAATACCCATGGTGAGATTCCATCCGGCCCAACAGCTTTTCTCACATCCAGCTCCAATAGGTGCTTCTTGACCTCATCTCTTGTAATTTCGAACCTTTCGAAGGTCACCTGGTTTGCTGCCACCTCTCCTAGCACCGTGACTTCTCCCTGTTCTATTGTAAAGACCTCCTGGAACCTTTTGTTGAGTTCTTCACACACCTCTTTGTCATTCTCTGTGTACCTGTCCTCGCCCACCCTAAGTTTCATCACCTGTTCCTTCACTGTTGTCTTCCTCCTGATGTGACTGTGTAGTAGCTTTGGTTCGGTCTTGGTTTTATTAGCTATATCATTTTCATACCGTTTCTCAGCTGCTCTTCTCACACTAACATACTCGTTCCTGGTTCTCTGGTATCTCTCTCTACTTTCTGGTGTTCTGTTATTACGGAAGTTCCTCCATGCCCTTTTGTTCAGCTCCTTTGCTTTCATACATTCCCTATTAAACCACGGATTCTTCCTTTGCTTCTCTGTTTTTTCCTGTTGGGCTGGGACAAACCTGCTTACATCCTCCTGACATTTCTGGGTGACATAGTCCATCATGTCTTGTACAGATTTGGTTCCGAGTTCTGTGTCCCAATGTATATCCCATAGGAATTTATTCATCTCCTCATAGTTTCCCTTTCGGTACGCCAGCCCTTTGTTTCCCAGTTCTTTTTTGGGGGTGATAATTCCTAGCTCAACCAGGTACTCAAAGCTCACTATGATCACTCATTCCCAAGGGGGCTTCCAACTTAACTTCCCTTATATCCGACTCATTTAGGGTAAATATCAGATCAAGCAAGGCTGGTTCATCCCCTCCTCTCGTTCTTGTCGGTCCCTTGACGTGTTGACTTAGAAAGTTTCTTGTTGCCACATCCAGCAGCTTAGCTCTCCATGTGTCTGGGCCTCCATGTGGGTCTCTGTTCCCCCAATCTATCTGTCCTTGGTTGAAGTCTCCCATGATTAGTAGCCTGGATCCGTTCCTGCTAGCCACAGAAGCTGCTATCTCTATTATATTGATGGTGGCCAAGTTGTTTCTATCATATTCCTGTCTGGGTCTTCTGACATTCGGTGGGGGGTTATATATGACTACTACTATAATTTTCTGTCCTCCAGTTGCTATGGTGCCTGATATGTAGTCACTGAAACCTTCACAGTTCTGAATTACCATCTCTTCGAAACTCCAACCTTCTCTTAGTAGCAAAGCTACACCACCTCCTCCTCTCCCTTCTCTCTCATTCCTCACTACATAGTAGCCCTGTGGAAACACTGCATTTGTTATGGTGTTTGTTAGCTTTGTTTCTGTGAGTGCTATTATGTCTGGGTTTTCTTCTAGTGCCCAATCTCCGAGTTCACTTGTTTTATTAGTAATTACATCTATGTTAGTGTACATTGCCTTGAAGCTCACTTTCTTCAGTTAATTTTCTTGTCCCTTTCTTGGCGAGCATTCTGCTGGTGTGGGAAGCTTTTCAGTGGGTGAGATGATCTGTGAGGTGGTTTGCAGGCTTTCAGGGGAGTTTGGGGTGAGGGGTGGGGGTTTCATGAAAGAGGGGACAGGTAGGGTGTGGGTTAAGGAGATAGGGGGGACATGGAGGATACGGGGTGAGGGGGGAGGAGGGATAGGGAGGGTATGGGATGAAGGGGGAGGGGGGAAAGGTGGGAGGGGGACATGATGGGAATGGGGAAGGGATGACAGGGTAAAAATGGGGTGGGGGGGGGGAGAGGGAGGGCTGGGTGGGGGCAGGTAGGGTGAGGGGAAGGGAGGGTTTCTATGCAGAGGGGGGTGGTGGGGTTTCCCTCCCCTCTGGTGTTGCTGGGATGCTGGTTTTGGGTTCGCCTCTTGTCTCTAGGACTGTTGTGTTGGGGGCTGTGATTTCCTGATTTGCTTCTCCCTCCCTGCGCTTCCTCCTTGCCTCTGCTGCCTTGGCTCTCTTCTCCTTCGTCCTGTCCCTCTGCAGGAATACTTTCTTGTATCCCTCCACATGCTGCAGTCGACTCTTCCTTTCGAGATTATCCTCCTTCGTGGTTTCGTTTGTAAACACCACCTTTACAAGTCGGTTTCTGTCCTTGTTGTACCAGCCCAACCTGAAAACCTTCTCAATGTTTTGTTCAGCCCCTTCCATCTGTAACTCCTTCAGTAGCCCCTATACTGCCTCTCTATCCTTGCTATTCCATTCTTGCCTGTTGGATCCTTCCTGTTCTTTTATGCCTACAACTACCACTGATCTTTTTCTCTCCAGCAGCTGAGTGGTGCATCTTGCTGCTTCCTGTGAGGTGGCTGCTTGCATCGCTACCTCCCTCACTGTGTCCATTGCTTCTGAGCTCTTTTTCAGTATGTCTGCAAATGTTTCAGGTACAGAGGCATTTCCTTCCAATGTAACATTCCCACCTTCCCTTTGGATGATAATCTGATGCTCGGTCTTTTTATTTTTTCTGTGAGGGATTTGATCTCCTCCCTTGCTGATGTCAGCTCACTTTGCAGGTTGTTAATTGTAATCCTCATTTCCTGCATCTCCTTCCTGAATCCCTCCAGAACTTGGGTTAACATGTCCCTCGTTTGATCAATTTGGCTGTTCCCTGTGTCCCTGTTGCGTCCACCTGCCATGTTGCCCTTGTCAAGAGAGAGAGAGCAAGAATAGTCCTAGTGTGAGTGGGTGTGGTGGGGGGGGGGGGGGAGGAGTGTTTTGGGAGAGCAGGAGTGGTGGTGGGGGGGGGAGTGTGTTGGGAGAGTGAGATGGTGGGTTAAGAGATGGGTGAGGTGTAGTCTTCAGATTACGGCGGGTGGGGGGAGGATTAGCGGCTTATCTGGGTTCCCAGTGAGCTCACAGTTGCTGTTCCTGTTACCTGTCTACCACGATTGTATTATTACGATTGTATTATTGAATGAAATGCAATAGTGTCTATGATATGATATTATATAAACCTTGTACACTGTTGGAGACTTATGAGAGACACTTACCAGCCAGCCCCCCACAAGCACTCTAGGTGAATACACGGCGTGTCGTCGGTAATCCTGTGAGGTCTTCAGGTCTCCACTTGTGTCCCGGCTGATGCGACTGATGCTTCCTCAAGAAGTCGATATTCACTAGCTATCTTCTCTAAATTCACTAAGATAATTCACCACGAGATGTGATCAATGTGTTGCATAACAATGCCACTGTTCAATTTACACTGTCCCGATTCTCACTGCACAGTACACCCGCTCCCTTGAACCCTATTGTTCCCTCGGTTAACGCGACCGCTGACCCTACACGTCTGCTCACGATCAAAGCTGACCCAAGACTGTGTGTGTGTGTGTGTGTATTCACCTAGTTGTGTTTGCGGGGGTTGAGCTTTGCTCTTTCGGCCCACCTCTCAACTCTCAATCAACTGTTTACTAACTACTACTTTTTTTTTTCACACTACACGCACACACACCCCAGGAAGCAACCCGTGACAACTGACTAACTCCCAGGTACTTATTTACTGCTAGGTAACAGGGGCATTGAGGGTGAAAGAAACTTTGCCCCTTTGTTTCTGCCTGGTGCAGGAATCGAACCCGTGCCACAGAATTATGAGTCTTGTGCGCTATCCACCATGCTACCAGGCCCCCCCCCCCTGGTAGGGGGGGGGGGCTGGTAAGGGGGAATTGTGTGTGTGTGTGTGCGTGCGTGCGTGTGTGCATGTGTGTGCGTGCATGTGTGTGTGCGTGTGTACTCACCAATTTGTACTCAGCTATTTGTGCTTGCAGGGATTGAGATTTGGCTCTTTGGTCCCGCCTCTCAACCGTCAATCAACTGATGTACAGGTTCCTGAGCCTTCTGCGCTCTATCATATCTACATTTAAAACTGTGTATGGAGTCAGCCTCCACCACATCACTGCCTAATGCATTCCATCTGTTAACTACTCAGACACTGAAAAAGTTCTTTCTAACGTCCCTGTGGCTCATTTGGGTACTAAGTTTCCACCTGTTTCCCCTTGTTCATGTACCACCAGTGTTGAATAGTTTTCCTTGTCCACCCTGTCAATACCCCTGAGGATTTTGTAGGTTGTGATCATGTTTCCCCTTACTCTTCTGTCATCCAGTGTCGTAAGGTGCAACTCTCTCCCCTCCGTGGTGCCTCCTTGCCTTGGTGAGGGGCTCACGTACACTTTCCTGGGACCAGTGTGTGTTGCCTTTGCCCCCTCTTTGGGTGGTGTACGTGCTGAAGGGCACCACGTAGGGGCCTTGTGAGCCATCGGACCACCCGCTGGAGGGGTCGCCTGTGAGTGGGCCGCCCTGAGTGGATGGTTGGGTGTCCAGGCTGAAGTGATAGGGGGAATGAGGTCTTAGCACCAGTGTGTGAGAATGGACGATGTAGTAGGACTCCCCTGTTGAAAAGGGGGAGCACCGCTGGGGATGATGCACCCTTCCTGCACTGGCCCGCGCTCGGCCTCCCAGGCTGCCCTGGAAGGTGGTATCCCTTGGTTCCAGGTCCCAAACTTTTGATATTGTTTGCTGCATGGATGACGACACGACTTCTCTTACCCAGGCTCGTAGGGTGGCGACCAGGCCCCTGAGTCGGACCATCCTGGAAGACCGGGATCTGTAGCCCCAACTACAGGGGCCCGGTTTAGGCCCAGACCGGACTCTTTCTCCCTCCTCTGTGGTTTGGTCGAGTCCCAAGCCTGCTGTTACGACCCTGGGTTCTTCAGTGGAAACCAGAGGTCAAAATTGAGATATTAAACTTTCCTATGGTATAGTTGAATGCATCACGAGCTGAAATTGTTTGTATCTTCCCTGCCAGACGTAAGACTATTCTTTTTTCTCAAAGAACATTTAAAAACTGAGCTGGGGGTTGATTATTAAAAAAATAACATAGGCACCAACTATGTTTACTAATACTTTAATCATTTGTAAAGTAGCAATATGTTGCATAGGGGAAGATTTTTAATGTGCTTAGCTGCACGATCAATTAGGCTCCTTCCGGCACCACCACATGCGGGAGGCCTAAGCTGGTCGCTGGGAGCGTTCTTCTGCTGGCTGGCGTTCGTGGGGACGAGACCTACTCTGTAGCTGCACCCCTACTCTCCTCCCTTCTCCTCTTACTTATTCCCCCTTACCTTAAGTTCCTGTACCATTATGTTAAGTATGGTGTTTTAAGTGTGCCTACTCTGGTAGTAACGATTGGTGAGACCTGGGGGTAGTATTTGCCAGTGTTTTGGGTACCCCTAAGTGTTGTGTTTTGTATTAGGGTACCACGTGGTCACACTACCCTAAGCTGCATCCAGCTTCAGTGCTTATCCAGTAGTACTTTACCTAGCTTGTTCTCAGTGTAAACCTTGTGTCCTGTCTAAGTGGACCAAGGCTTTTAACGTAAGATAGGGTGGTAAAGTTATTATTATTATTGTTATTGGTGTGAGTGTATATGGGGGGGTTGTTAAGGGGTTAATAGATAAGTAAATTAGAACAGAGTATCCCTTCTTATTGTGTGGGAGTGCATTGACCAACCCTTAGACTGATATGCTCTTTTAGCTCTCCCATATTTGATAACTCTGTCTTCTAACTACCCTTACCCCTTAATAGTACCAGTTTCCCCATAGCAAGCCCACCATTTTTTTTATAACACCTGCTGTGGTGACCGCCTCGTCCTCGTCTCGATGGAGCCCCTTGCATGGCTCCATCTCTTATTGTGACTACTGCACCTTTTGACCCGTCTCTCTCTAAAGGTTCTCATCACCGTCCTCGCCACGGCCGCTCTCGTATGCTCCCTTCCCATACTTATTCGTACCATGCTTTGTTTGGTCTTGCTACGTGGACTAAAAACTTTGACCTCCATCCTTTAGATTCAACTCCTCCTGACGATTTTTCCCTTCATAGGAATCTTGTAGATTCAGTAGATGCCTGTGTTATCTGCAATCCCACCCGTCTTGGTACCCGTGTCGTTGCTGCTCATTCTCAGGATGCAGCCACCAGTTTGGCTCCTATCCTACCTTGGCGAGACCCCTGTTTGGATCTCAAAGAACGCTCGGTTAAATGCCAGTGATGGCACTGTTCTCCTTTTGCACCATGTTGCAACCGGTGTTAGGAATCTAAAAGACTGCCACCAGGATATCAAGCATATCCTCGAGGCCCAGGGTCATTCTGTCCTCCAGGTGGATACGTTTACTCGTCTCCCTTGTGGTCATCGCCATCTGCTCCTTCGGGTTATGAAGATTACCTTTAATGGTAATCTTCATAACCCTTCCGCCCTCTGTCATTCTTGCTGTTGCCAGATGCTTCGTTCAGGAGTATATTCCATCTCCTCGACTCTGCAATAAGTGCTGGAGGTTTGGGCATGGTGCCCTCAAATGCTCTAGTCCTGTCTCTCTCTGTCCCATGTGTGGAGGCGAGGGTCACTCTAAGTTGGAGTGCACTTCTCCCCAGGCCCGCTGCCTCAATTGCGGTGAGGCCCACCCTACCTTCTCCCGCCCGTGTATACGTTACAGACTTGAGGCGGCCGTCCTCAAGTTGAAGCACTGGGACCGTTTGTCTTTTCCTGGTCCCCCTTCTGGTTCTCTGTCTAGGGTTCCCCTTCTTTCTACCTAGTCTGGCATATCTCCTGTGTCTTCTTTCTTCTCTCCCTCTGGTCCTCCTTCCCGTCATTCTCCTCCGTCTCTTGGCTCTCCACGCTGCCTGACTGTGCCGGCCAATGTCCATCGCTCTCCTGGTGGTCGTGTTGTTCGCTCTCGCTCTTCTTCTCCTATCAAGACACTAGAGTCTGTTGCCTAGTACATTGCTGCTAAGACACCTGTCTCTTTGAGTCAGAAGCGGAAACCTGGTTCCTCTCCTTCCTTCTCCCCGGTAAGTAAGAAGGCTTCACTTTCTTCTTCACCCCTTATCTCTGATTCTATCGTTCCTTCCCCTCCCGCTTCGGTGGTGGAGCCCCCTGTTCCTACTGTGGGCGCTTCTTTAGCCCCCGGTTCCGTCTCGGTTACTGCCCTTGCTGAGGTGCGCTCCCCTCTTTCTGCCCCTCCTCCTCCTCCTCCTCCTCCTCCTCCTCTTTCTCTTCCTTCTCCTCCTCCAGATCCTGATCGTCCATCTCTGGTCTGCCCTCCCGCTTCTTTCCCTTCTTCTTAACTCATTTGACCCATGCCCCTAACCCTGACTTCGCTGACCTTTTGCTTCTTTTACGTTCTGTGTTCCTTTTTCACCTTTGTTTCTTCTTTGCTCTCTGATGCTATCCTTTCTCTTTTTGTCGATGTCTATTCTTCAATGGAACATCCATGGATATTACGCCAATTTCCTTGACCTCCAGCTTCTAATTTCACAGTTTTTGCCCCTTTGTGTCTGTCTCCAGGGGCTGATGCTTGGTGCTCGTCCTGTTTGCTTCCGTGGCTATTCTTTTCTCAAAGCTGTTGCTGGGGGCCCATAACTCTTCTGCTCTCTTGATTCGCTCAGACGTTCCCTTCATCCCCTTACTTTTTTCCTCGCCCCTACACTGTTCTGCTGCCCGGGTCATTGTGCGTAAATGGTACACGGTTTGTTCCATTTATCTCCCCCCCACTGTCCCACTTTCTCTTCTTGATCTTAAACACTTCCTAGACTCTTCCTAGACGTCATGCATCTTGGGGTGATGTGCTGACAAACACCCGGGGTCGCCTCCTTGAACCTTTGATCCTCTTTTCTTCCCTGTCCCTTCTTAATAATTCTGGTGAGCCCACTCATTTGGATTCTCTGACTTGCTCCCTTTCCTGTCTCGATCTTTCTCTGTGCTCGTCACCACTTTCCTTAGATTTCGGGTGGCGAGTCCTTGATGACCTCCATGGCAGTGACCATTTTCCTATCCTTGTTCCTTTTTCTCTCTTTTCACCCTCCTCTCTCCTTCCCTAGGTGGCGGTTTGCCGAGGCTGACTGCCGCCTCCTTACTCTCCGTGCTACTATTTCCGGCTTCTCCGTTCTGCCTCTCCCTCGCACCCTCCTTCTTTTTCATGACACTGTCTTCGACGTTGCCCTCCTCTCTATTCCTCGCTCTTCCTCTCGGGGAACGCGAAAGTGCGTTCCCTGGTGGAATGTGGACTATGCTCGGGCTGTCCGCTGTAAGCGTGCAGCCTGGAAGAGACATCGCCACCGGCAGATGGTTGGGTCTTTTCATTTGTTTCGGAAGGCGAGTGCGGTGGCCCGTAGGACCATCTGTGCGGCTAAACGTTCTTGCTGGATATCTTATTTCTCCACCGTTACGTCCGAGACTTCTCTACCATTGGTCTGGAATCGTATCCACATCATTGCAGATAAGTTCGTTCCCGATGTCTCGCCGGTCCTTCACCTCCGTGGTGCTCTTATGGCGGACCCGTTGCAGGTTGCGACTGAACTGGGTTCCCACTTTTCATCTGTTAGTTCTGGTTCTCATCTTCCCCAATCCTTCCTTCTTCGTAAGCCTGTTCTTGAATCTCGTCCTTTAAATTTCTGTACTCATCTTCGCCTTCCCATTAATGATCCCTTCTCTCTCTCTGAACTTCAATCTGCCCTAGCCTTCTGCGGTTCTACGGCAGCGGGCTCCGATGGCATTCATTATGAAATGCTTCGCCACCTCCCTCAGTGCACGTCTTAGTATTTACTGAGTCTGTACAATCGGGTCTGGGAGTCGTCGTCAGTTCCTGAAGACTGGCTCGATGCTGTTGTCCTCCCTGTTCGGAAGCCAGGGTCTCTGGGGTCATCCCCCAAGGATTTCCACCCTATTGCCCTCAAGAGTTGTGTTTGCAAGCTCTTTGAACGTATGGTTAACGTTCATTTGATGTTGTTCTTAGAACTCTATCACCACCTCTCCCCTTCTCAATTTGGTTTTCGCAAGTGCCGCAGCACAACGGATGTCCTAGTGAACTTGGAGGTCTATATTCGTACTGCTTTTGCTGCGAAAACCTCCATTGTGGCCGTACTTTTTGACCTGGAAAAGGCTTACGACACTATCTGGCAGTATCATATTCTGTCTTAACTTCATTCTTTTGACCTTCGTGGGAATCTCCCTCTCTTCCTCCAGAGTTTCCTCTCTCGTCGTTCCTTTCGTGTGCGGCTTGGTACCACTCTCTCTGCCCCTTTTCGTCAGTATGAAGGTGTACCCCAGGGTAGTGTTCTGAGCACTACTCTTTTTCTAGTTGCCCTCAACGGTCTTCTTTCCTCTCTTCCTGCTGGTGTCTACTCCACTCTCTATCTTGACAATCTTACCCTTTGCTATCAGGGTGATGATTTGCCTCTCCTTCAACGGCGGCTTCAACTTGTGATTGATGCCATGTAGTCTTGGCACACCAATCATGGCTTCAAGTTCTCTGCGTTTATGACTTGTGCTTTAGCTTTTACTCGTAAGCATGTCGTTCTTCGTCCCTCTTTGTCGCTTTATGGTCATCCCATTGTGTACAGGGATTCCGCTAACCTTTTGGGGTTAATCTTTGACACTCGTTTGTCTTGGTCAGCCCATATCTCTTACCTCCAAGTTGAATGCTCTAAGGCCCTTAACCTACTTAAGGTTTTGTCCCATACTTCTTGGGGAGCGGATAGATGCACGCTCCTCTATTTGCACTCCTCTCTCGTCCTGTCTAAACTCGATTATGGTTGCCCTGCATACTCTTCTGCTTCTCCTTCTACTCTTCACCATCTTGATG
Organism: Procambarus clarkii; assembly: GCF_040958095.1. Lineage (NCBI taxonomy): Eukaryota > Metazoa > Arthropoda > Malacostraca > Decapoda > Cambaridae > Procambarus > Procambarus clarkii. The sequence continues at coordinate 11,774,518 of NC_091166.1, forward strand.
CTTTGCACCATGCTGGGTTGCGTCTCAGCTCTGGTGCATTTCGTTCAACTCCCACCCTCAGTTTGTATGTTGACACTGGCTTCCTCTCTCTCCAGGACCGCCGTGATCGCTACTGTCTTCGCTATCTTGCGCGGTCCTTACAACATCCTTCCTCTCGCTTCTGTCGTGCTTTAACTTTTACCCCTTCTGTGGTTCTTGTTCCTCTTCATCGCCTCCCTCTTTCTGTCCTGTTATCTCGCTTACAGGACTCTCTTTCTGTTCATATTTCTAATGCTTCTACTCGTATTGTTCCTTCCTTGCCTTCGTGGAGATTTCCCTTCCAAAGTTTTGTACATCCTTGACTCGCTTCACTAAAGCTTTTACCCCTCCTACGGTTCTGAAACGCCTTTTCCTTGAGCACTTTTCTTCACACTCTCACGCTATTTCCGTCTTCACCGATGGGTCTAAGTCTGTGGACGGTGTGGGCTACTCTGTTGCTTTTCCTGACCGCACTTATATCTGTCGCCTCCCTTCGGAGGCTAGCGTCTTCACAGCAGAACTTTATGCTATTCTCTATGCTCTCCGTCTCTTGCTTTTTCATTGTCGTTCCTCCTTTGTGGTTGTAGTTGACTCTCGTAGTGCCCTCATGGCTCTACGGTCCTTTAATCCTGTCCATCCAGTGGTCATCGAGATTCAACACTGGCTGTTTCTTATTTCTAGTAAATTTAAATCAGTAGAGTCTTGCTGGGTTCTCAGCCATATTGGTGTTTCTTTAAATGAGCGTGCGGATGCTGCTGCTAAGGACGCTATCCGTTCTTGTCCCATCTCCCGTAAAGGTATTTGTTATTCCAACTGTTATCCTGTTATTCATTCCTCCATCCTTGCCCGTTGGCAGGGTTGTTGTTCCTCTGTAGTTAGTAACAAGCAGCGCACTCTCAAACGTAGTGTGTCCCCGTGGCCTTCCTCCTACCACCATAACCGGCGGTGGGAAACTGCTTGGCAAGGCTGCAGATAGGCCATATTCGCTTAACCCACGGTCACTTAATGGAGCGCCGCCCTGCTCCTTATTGTCCAAATTGTGTTGTCCCTCTTACAGTTGTGCCTATCCTTGTTGAATGTCCTGACTTCCAGGATGAACATGTGTCTTGCTTTCTGACCGTCCCTCACGGTCACTTGTCCCTTGATAGAATTCTTGGTGAATCTGATACTTTTGATATTGTTCGCCTTATGCGTTTCTGTTCCCGTATTGGCATTCTTGGTGATATTTAGCGCCCTCTGATTATTTCGCACTTTGATGGTGCTACATAGCTTTCCTGGTTTGGTGCCTTCTTTTGATAATTACCTTACCTTAGGTGCATCTCTAACATCCTTTCCTCGCAACTCATGCCTTTTCGTTCTGGGACTAGTCCAGTGGCATACCTCTGAAACATTTCCAACTTCGTCTTGTGCTTGACAAGGTACGGGTTTCATGCTGGGGTTGCATACTACAGGATTGGTCTTACATATGTGGTATACAAGATTCTAAATGATTCCTTACACAGGTTCCTGATTGTGGTTCTGATGTTAGCCAGCCTCGCATATGCCGCAGACGTAGTTCTCTTTATATGGGCTTCAGGAGACAGGTTTGGGGTGATATCAATCCCTAGATCTTTTTCTCAGTCCGTTTCATGGAGTACTTCCTCTCCTATTTTGTATCCTGTGTCTGGTCTTCTGTTTCCTCTGCCTAGTTTCATTACTTTGCAATTACTCGGGTTGAACTTGAGCAGCCATTTGTTTGACCATTCATTCAATCTGTTCAGGTCATCTTGTAGCCTCCTACTATCCTCCTCTGTTTCAATCCTCCTTATAATTTTTGCATCATCAGCAAACATTGAGAAAAATGAGGCTATACCCTCTGGGAGATTATTTACATATATCAGAAACAGTATAGGTCCAAGGACTGACCCCTGCGGGACTCCACTTGTGACGTCTCGCCAATCTGAGACCTCACCCCTCACAGTGACTCGTTGTCTTCTGTTGCTTAGGTACTCTCTTATCGAATGGAGTACCTTCCCTTTCACTCCAGCCTGCATCTACAGCATTTTCACAAGCCTCTTGTGTGGTACTGAATCAAAGGCTTTCTGGCAATCCAAAAATATGCAGTCTGTCCATCCCTCTCTTTCTTGCCTGATTTCTGTTGCCTGGTTGTAGAATTCAGTTAACCCTGTGAGGCAGGACTTGACATCCCTGAACCTATGTTGAAGCTGTGTTACAAAGTCAACTTCGCTCCAGATGCTCCACTAGCTTCCTTCACACAATCTTCTTCATCAGCTTGCATGGTATGCAGGTTAGGGACACTGGCCTGGAGTTCAGTGCCTCCTGTCTATCCCCTTTTTTGTATATCTAGACTACATTAGCTGTTTTCCAATTTTCTGACAGCTCCCCTGTTGCCAGCGATTTGTTATACACTATGGAGAGTGGCAAGCACAGTGCTTCTGCTCCTTCCTTTATTATCCAAGGGGAGATTCCATGTGGGCCTATAGCCTTGGTCACATCCAACTCTAGTAACAACTTCCCTACTTCCCCACTGGTAATCTCAAACTCTTCTAGTGGTTCCTTGTTAACTATTCCCTCTCTTATCTCTGGAATTTCTCCTTGCTCTGAGGTGAAGTCCTCCTGGAATTTCTTATTCAGTTCCTCACACACTTCCTTGTCGTTTGTAGTGAAACCTTCTGCCCTTATCCTTAATTTCATTACCTGTTCCTTTACTGTTGTTTTTCTCCTTATGTGGCTGTGCAGCAATTTAGGCAGAGTCTTTGCCTTGCTCGCGATGTCATTTTCCTATTGTCTTTCTGTCTCTCTTCTCATCCTGACATATTCATTCCTGGCACTCTGGTATCTTTCTCTGCTCTCAAGTGTCCTGTTATTTCTATAGTTTCTCCATGCCCTTTTACTTTGCTGCTTAGCTAGTCTACATCTCTGATTAAACCATGGGTTTCTCATCTTCATGTCGTTGTCTTCCTTTAGGACTGGGACAAACTTGTTTGCTGCCTCCTTGCACTTCTGTGTGATGTGGTCCAGTCTGATGTAGTCTTGGGCCGTCATACCCCTGAGCTCTGTTTCCCATGTTATATCTGTTAGGAATCTTCTTATCTCCTCGTAGTTTCCCTTACGGAAAGCTAGCCTTTTGTTTTCAGTGCCGCTCCTCAAGTTTATTAACCCTTCTTCAACCAGATACTCAAACACCAGTGTACTGTGGTCGCTCATTCCTACTGGGGCCTCAGAACCGATTTCCCTTATGTCTGAGTCGTTCAGAGTGAAGACTAGGTTGAGTCTTGCTGGTTCATTATTACCTCTCATCCTAGTGGGTTCCTTGACATGTTGGCTTGGAAAGTTTCTTGTCCTCACCTCCATTAGCTTGGTTCTCCATGTATCCTCTCCTCCATGCAGATCCTTGTTCTCCCAGTCTATCCTTCCATGATTGAATTCCCCCATGATGAGCAGATGGGATCTATTTCTACAGGCAGCAGAGACTGCCTTCTCAATTATAGTGTTAACTGCCATGTTGTTGTTGTCATACTCTTGCCTTGGTCTTCTGTCATTTGGTGGAGGGTTATATATCACAGCTACTACTACTTGTGGTCCTCCCATTGTCATGTTGCCTGTTATGTAGTTTCTGAATCCCTCGCAGTCCGGGATGGCCATCTCCTTGAAACTGCATTCTTTTCTCATTAGTAGGGCCACTCCACTTCCTCCCCTTCCCTCCCTCTCTTTACTTATTACAGTGTAGTCCTGGGGAAACACCGCATTTGTTATGATTCCTGAGAGTTTTGTTTCTGTGATGCCGATTACATCTGGGCTCACTTCTTGTGCTCTTTCCCTTAGTTCACTTTCCTTGCTTGTGATACCATCAATGTTTGAGTACATCACCCTGAAACTGACTCCCTTCTGTCCCTTCTCAGATCCTTTTGCATCCCCCTGAAGCAGTGAAACATGGATGGACTGGGATGGGAGGACCTATGAAGGGGGACCTGGAGGATCTGGTTTGTGCGGGGGCTTGGAGGATCCAGTACGAGGAGGGTGGTGTAGGGGGTGGGGAGGTGGGGGAGGCTTGGGGGGGGGGAGGGGGAGGAACTTGGGGGTGGGGAGGCAAGGGAAAGGCTTGAGGGAGGTGGATGAGAGGGGAAGGCTTGGGGGAGTGGGTGAGAGGGGGAAGGATTTGGGGAGTGTGGGAGAAGGGGAGGCTTGGTGGGGTGTGTGAGGAGGGAGGGTTTGGAGGGATGTGGGGAAATAGGGGGCTTGGGGGTGTATAAGAGGGAGGAGGGCTTGGGGGTGAGGTTGGGGGGAAAGGGAGTGCTGAGGGGGTTGAGGAAGATGGGAGGGCTTAGGAGAGTGGGAGAGCAGGAAGGGTTTAGGAGGGTGGGGGAGAAAAAAGGCCTCAAGCGGGTGGGGGATACTGGAGAGTTTGGGGAAAGGGAGAATGGAGGGCTTGGGGGTCAGGGAGAAGGGAGAGCATGGGGGATTAGGGAGGGCCTGGTGGGGTAGGGGAGATGGGAGTTCCTGGGGAGGGGGCAGTGGGGGTAGGGTACCCAAGGTGGGCACCTTGGGCACCATGGGTTGGGGCAGGTAGGTCAACTATTGGGTGGAGGATGGGGGAGGTGCTTCTCTCACTGTGTCTGTTGAGCTGCTTGTGGAGGGTTCCCCGCTCCCCTCTGGGATTGTAGGGCTCAGGGTTGTGGCTCCCTGATTCCTTTCACTCCCTGCGCTCCCTCTTTGTGGATGCTGCCTTCCTTCTCTCGTCCCTTGTCATATCCCTCTGTACGAATATTTTTTGAACTTCTGTACATTTGCTAGTCCACTCTTCCTTGCTAACAAGTCTCTTGCTTTTGAATACCACCTTTATCAGTTGGTCTCTGTCCTTGTTGTACCGTCCGATCCTGAAAACCTTTTCAATATTTTTGGTCAGCCCTCTCCATCTTTAGTCCATTAAGGATCTCATTAACTTCATTTTTGTCCTTCTCTCTCCTGTCCATTGGACCAGTCCCTGTTTGCTCCTTAATGCCTACTATTACTTCTGCTCTTTTCTCCTCTATCAGCTGGCCAGTACATTTAGCTGCATCCTGAGAAGCCACTTCCATGGCAACTTCCCTAACTGCAGACCTAGCTTCAGGGCTCTTTTTAAACAGTTCTGCAAAAGAGCGTTGTGGTGAAGAATTCCCCTCAACAGTAGCATTCCTATCTCAGTTCGTGTCTTATATTGGGGAGGGAGTCTCCTTCAGGCTTCTTATCTCATCCTTTGCTGCCCTTAGTTCATCCTGCAGGTTGGTTACTGTCTCCCTCATTACCCTCAGTCCTTCACTGAATTAATCCAACATTTGGTGGAATATTCCCTTAATCCAGGCTTCCTGTTCCCCCCCATCCTCTGAGTTTGTCCCTCCCATGTCTGTCTTCCTGTGGCTGCTTCCCGGAGTCAGTCTCACAGACATGTTTTCTCCCTATGAGAGAGATATAGGTGGGAGATAGTTGAGAGAGATGAGAAAGAAGGGGGGGGAGAGAGATGAGAGAGAAGGGGGGGAGAGAGATGAGAGAGAAGGGGGAGGGGAGAGAGAAGAGAGAGAAGGGGGGAGAGACATGAGAGAGAAGGGGGAGAGATGAGAGAGAAGGGGGAGAGATGAGAGAGAAGGGGGAGAGATGAGAGAGAAGAGGGGTGGGGAGAGAGATAAGAGAGAAGGGGGGAGAGAAATGAGAGAGAAGGGGGGAAAGAGATGAGAGAGAAGGGGGGAGAGTGACGAGAGAGAAGGGGGGAGAGAGAGAGATGAGAGAGAAGGGAGGAGAGTGATGAAAGAGAAGGGGGGAAAGAGATGAGAGAGAAGGGGGGAGAGAAATGAGAGAGAAGGGGGGAGAGAGATGAGAGAGAAGGGGGGAGAGAGATGAGAGAGGAGGGGGGAGAGTGATGAGAGAGAAGGGGGGAAAGAGAGAGATGAGAGAGAAGGGGGGAGAAAAATGAGAGAGAAGGGGGGGGAGAGAGATGAGAGAGAAGGGGGGAGAGAGATGAGAGAGAAGGGGGGAGAGTGAGGAGAGAGAAGGGGGGAGAGTGAGGAGAGAGAAGGGGGAGAGTGAGGAGAGAGAAGGGGGGAGAGTGATGAGAGAGAAGGGGGGAAAGAGATGAGAGAGAAGGGGGGAGAGTGATGAGAGAGAAGGGGGGAGAGAGAGAGATGAGAGAGAAGGGGGGGGAGAGAGATGAGAGAGAAGGGGGAAAGAGATGAGTGAGAAGGAGGGGGAGAGATGAGAGAGAAGGGGGGGAGAGAGATGAGAGAGAAGGGGGGGGAGAGATGAGAGAGAAGGGGGGAGAGAGAGAGATGAGAGAGAAGGGGGGAGAGAGATGAGAGAGAAGGGGGGAGAGAAATGAGAGAGAAGGGGGGAGAAAGATGAGAGAGAAGGGGGGAGAGAGATGAGAGAGAAGGGGGGAGAGAGATGAGAGAGAAGGGGGGAGAGTGATGAGAGAGAAGGGGGGAGAGTGATGAGAGAGAAGGAGGAAAAGAGATGAGAGAGAAGGGGGGAGAGTGATGAGAGAGAAGGGGGAGAGTGATGAGAGAGAAGGGGGGAGAGTGATGAGAGAGAAGGGGGGAGAGAGAGAGATGAGAGAGAAGGGGGGAGAGAGATGAGAGAGAAGGGGGGAAAGAGATGAGTGAGAAGGAGGGGGAGAGATGAGAGAGAAGGGGGGAGAGAGATGAGAGAGAAGGGGGGGGAGAGATGAGAGAGAAGGGGGGAGAGAGAGAGATGAGAGAGAATGGGGGAGAGAGATGAGAGAGAAGGGGGGAGAGTGATGAGAGAGAAGGGGGGAGAGAGAGAGATGAGAGAGAAGGGGGGAAAGATGAGAGAGAAGGGGGAGAGAGATGAGAGAGAAGGGGGGGGGGAGAGATGAGAGAGAAGGGGGGAGAGTGACGAGAGAGAAGGGGGGAGAGAGAGAGATGAGAGAGAAGGGAGGAGAGTGATGAGAGAGAAGGGGGGAAAGAGATGAGAGAGAAGGGGGGAGAGTGACGAGAGAGAAGGAGGGAAAGAGATGAGTGAGAAGGAGGGGGAGAGATTAGAGAGAAGGGGGGAGAGAGATGAGAGAGAAGGGGGGAGAGAGATGACAGAGAAGGGGGAGAGAAGAGAGAGAAGGGGGGAGAGAGATGAGATAGAAAGGGTGAGAGAGAGATGAGAGAGAAGGGGGGGAAAGAGATGATAGAGAAGAAGAGGGAGAGAGATAAGAGAGAAGGGGGAGGGATGAAAAAGAAAGGGGGGAGAGATGAGAGAGAAGGGGGGAGAGAGATGAGAGAGATGAGAGAGAGAGATGAGAGAGAAGGGGGGAGAGAGATGATAGAGAAGAAGGGGGAGAGAGATAAGAGAGAAGGGGGAGAGAGAAGGGAGAGAGAGAGAGAGAGAGAGAGAGAGAGAGAGAGAGAGAGAGAGAGAGAGAGAGAGAGAGAGAGAGAGAGAGAGAGAGAGAGAGAGAGAGAGAGATGGGGGGGGGGACAAGTGTGAGTGAGAGAGGGGGAGGGAGTGGTTGAGAGGGAGAGAGTTAGAGGGAGAGAGAGGGGGGGAAACTAATGAGAGAGAAGGAGAGAGGAGAGCGTGAGAGAGGAACGTGTCAGCTAGGAGAGGGAGATAGGAATGGTCGCTTCTCGCCAGGGAGTCAAATCCTGTTTGTGATTGTGTGTGTGTGTGCTCACTTATTTGTGCTTGCGGGGTTTGAGCTTTGGCTCTTTGGTCCCGCCTCTCAACTGTCAATCAACTGGTGTACAGATTCCTGAGCCTACTGGGATCTATCATATCTACATTTAAAACTGTGTATAGAGTCAGCCTCCACCACATCACTGTCTAATGCATTCTATCCGTTAACTACTCTGACACTGAAAAAATTCCTTCTAACGTCTCTGTGGCTCATGTGGGTACTCATTTTCCACCTGTGTCCCCTTGTTTGCGTCCCACCAGTGTTGAATAGTTTATCCTTGTTTATCCAGTCGATTCCTCTGAGGATTTTGTAGGTTGTGATCATGTCTCCCCTTAACCTTCTGTCTTCCAGTGCCGTAAGGTGCATTTCCCGCAGCCTTTCCTCATAACTCATGCCTCTTAGTTCTGGGACTAGTCTAGAGGCATACCTTTGGACTTTTTCCAGCTTCGTCTTGTGCTTGACAAGGTACGGGCTCCATGCTGGGGCCGCATACTCCAGGATTGGTCTTACATATGCGGTGTACATGATTCTGAATGATTCCTTACACAGGTTCCTGAACGCTGTTCTGATGTTAGCCAGCCTCGCGTATGCCGCAGACGTTATTCTTTTTATGTGGGCTTCAGGAGACAGGTTTGGTGTGATATCAACTCCTAGATCTTTCTCTCTGTTCGTTTCATTAAGTACTTCTTCTCCTATTCTGTATCCTGTGTCTGGCCTCCTATTTCCACTGCTTAGTTTCATTACTTTGCATTTACTCGGGTTGAACTTCAACAGCCATTTGTTGGCCCATTCACTCAGAATGTCTAGGTCATCTTGTAGCCTCCTACTATCGTCCTCAGCTTCAATCCTCCTCATAATTTTTGCATCATCGGCAAACATAGAGAGAAACGATTCTATACCCTCTGGGAGATCATTTACATATATCAGAAACAGTATAGGTCCAAGGACTGACCCATGCGGGACTCCACTCGTAACGTCTCGCCAATCTGAGACCTCACCCCTCACACTGACTCGTTGTCTCCTGTTGCTTAGGTACTCCTGTATCCAACGGAGTACCTTCCCTTTCACTCCAGCCTGCATCTTCAGCTTTTTCACTTGCCTCTTGTGTGGCACTGTATCAAAGGCTTTCTGACAATCCAAAAATATGCAGTCTGCCCACCCTTCTCTTTCTTGCCTTATTTTTGTTGCCTGGTCGTAGAATTCAAGTAACCCTGTGAGGCAGGACCTGCCATCGCTGAATCCATGTTGATGCTGTGTTACAAAATTCTTTCGCTCCAGGTGCTCCACTAGCTTTCTTCGCATAATCTTCTCCATCAGCTTGCATGGTATGCAGGTTAGGGACACTGGCCTGTAATTCAGTGCCTCCTGTCTATCCCCTTTCTTGTATATCGGGACTACGTTAGCTGTTTTCCAAATTTCTGGCAGTTCCCCTGTTGCCAGAGATTTGTTATATACTATGGAGAGTGGGAGGTTCTTCTGCTCCTTCCTTTAGTATCCAAGGGGAGACTCCATCTGGGCATATAGCCTTTGTCACATCCAACTCTAGTAAACACTTCCTTACTTCCCCGCTGGTAATCTCAAACTCTTCCAGTGGTTCCTGGTTAGCTATTCCCTCTCTTATGTCTGGGATTTCTCCTTGTTCTAAGGTGAAGACCTCTTGGAATTTCTTATTCAGTTCCTCACACACTTCCTTGTCATTTGTAGTGAATCCTTCCGCCCCTATCCTTAATTTCATAACCTGTTCCTTTACTGTTGTTTTTCTCCTGATGTGGCTATGCAGCAATTTAGGCTGAGTCTTTGCCTTGCTTGCGATGTCATTTTCGTATTGTCTTTCTGCCTCTCTTCTCATCCTGACATATTCATTCCTGGCATTCTGGTATCTTTCTCTGCTCTCCAGTGTCCTGTTATTCCTATAGTTTCTCCATGCCCTTTTACTTTGCTGCTTAGCTAGCCTACATCTCTGATTAAACCATGGGTTTCTCATCTTCATTTCACTGTTTTCCTTTTGGGCTGGGACAAACTTGTTTGCTGCGTCCTTGCATTTTTGCGTGATGTAGTCCATCATATCTTGGGCCGTCCTTTCCCTGAGCTCTGTTTCCCATGCTATATCTGTTAGGAATTTTCTTATCTCCTCATAGTTTCCCTTTCGGTATGCTAACCTTTTGGTTTCCGTATCCCTCCTCGAGTTCAATAACCCTTCTTCAATCAGGTGCTCAAACACCAGTACACTGTGGTCGCTCATTCCTACTGGGGCCTCAAAACCGATTTCTCTTATGTCAGAGACGTTCAGGGTGAAGACCAGGTCGAGTCTCTCTGGTTCGTCATTTCCTCTCATCCTTGTGGGTTCTCTGACATGCTGTGTGTGTGTGTGTGTGTGTGTGTGTGCGTGTGTGTGTGTGTGTGTGTGTGTGTGTATGTGTACTCACCTAGTTGTGTTTGCGGGGGTTGAGCTCTGGCTCTTTGGTCCCGCCTCTCAACCGTCAATCAACAGGTGTACAGATTCCTGAGCCTATTGGGCTCTATCATATCTACACTTGAAACTGTGTATGGAGTCAGCCTCCACCACATCACTTCCTAATGCTTTCCATTTGACAACCACTCTGACACTAAAAAAGTTCTTTCTAATATCTCTGTGGCTCATTTGGGCACTCAGTTTCCACCTGTGTCCCCTTGTGCGTGTACCCCTTGTGTTAAATAGCTTGTTTTTATCTACCCTATCAATTCCCTTCAGAATCTTGAATGTGGTGATCATGTCCCCCTTAACTTTTCTGTCTTCCAGCGAAGTGAGGTTTAATTCCCGTAGTCTCTCCTCGTAGCTCATACCTCTCAGCTCGGGTATTAGTCTGGTGGCAAACCTTTGAACCTTTTCCAGTTTAGTCTTATGCTTGACTAGATATGGATTCCATGCTGGAGCTGCATACTCCAGGATTGGTCTGACATATGTGGTATATAATGTTCTGAAAGATTCCTTACACAAGTTTCTAAAGGCCGTTCTTATGTTAGCCAACCTGGCATATGCTGCTGATGTTATCCTCTTGATATGAGCTTCAGGGGACAGGTCTGGTGTGATATCAACCTCCAGGTCTTTCTCTCTCTCTGACTCTTGAATTATTTAATCTCCCAAATGATACCTTGTATCTGGTCTCCTGCTTCCTACTCCTATCTTCATTTCATTACATTTGCTTGGGTTAAACTCTAACAGCTATTTGTTCGACCATTCCTGCATCATGTCCAGGTCGTTTTGAAGCCTCAAGCTGTCCTCCTCAGTCTTAATCCTTCTCATAATCTTGGCGTCGTCAGCAAACATGTGTGTGTGTACTCACCTAATTGTACTCACCTAATTGTGCTTGCGGGGGCTGAGCTTTGGCTCTTTGGTCCCGCCTCTCAACCGTCAATCAACTTGCGTACAGATTCCTGAGCCTACTGGGCTCTATCATATCTACATTTGAAACTGTGTATGGAGTCAGCCTCCACCACATCATTTCCTAGTGCTTTCCATTTACTAACTACTCTGACACTGAAAAAGTTCTTTCTAATGTCTCTGTGGCTCATATGGGTACTCAGCTTCCACCTGTGTCTCCTTGTTCGCGTCCCTCCAGTGTTGAATAGTTCATCCTTGTTTACCCGGTCGATTCCCCTGAAGATTTTGTAGGTTGAGATCATGTCCCCCCTTACTCTTCTGTCTTCCAGTGTCGTAAGGTTCATTTCCCGCAGCCTTTCCTCATAACTCATGCCTCTTAGTTCTGGGACTAGTCTAGAGGCATACCTTTGGACTTTTTCCAGCTTCGTCTTGTGCTTGCCAAGGTACGGGCTTCATGCTGGGGCCGCATACTCCAGGATTGGTCTTACATATGTGGTGTTCAAGATTCTGAATGATTCCTTACTCAGGTTCATGAACGCCGTTCTGATGTTAGCCAGCCTCGCATATGCCGCAGACGTTATTCTTGTTATGTGGGCTTCAGGAGACAGGTTTGGTGTGATATCAACTCCTACATCTTTCTCTCTGTCTGTTTCATTAAGTACTTTGTCTCCTATTCTGTATCCTGTGTCTGGCCTCCTGTTTCCACTGCCTAGTTTCATTACTTTGCATTTACTCGGGTTGAACTTCAACAGCCATTTGTTGGACCATTCACTCAGTCTATCTAGGTCATCTTGTAGCCTCCTACTATCATCCTCTGTTTCAATCCTCCTCATAATTTTTGCATTGTCGGCAAACATTGAGAGGAACGAATCTATACCCTCTGGGAGATCATTTACATATACCAGAAACAGTATAGGTCCAAGGACTGACCCCTGCGGGACTCCACTTGTGACGTCTCGCCAATCTGAGACCTCACCCTTCACACAGACTCGTTGTCTCCAGTTGCTTAGGGACTCCTCTATCCACCGGAGTACCTTCCCTCTCACTCCAGCCTGCATCTCCAACTTTCGCACTAGCCTCTTGTGTGGCACTGTATCAAAGGCTTTCTGATAATCCAAAAATATGTAATCTGCCCACCCTTCTCTTTCTTGCCTTATTTTGTGTGTGTGTGTGTGTGTGTGTGTGTGTGTGTGTGTGTGTGTGTGTGTGTGTGTGTGTGTGTGTGTGTGTGTGTGTGTGAGCGTGTGCGTGTACGTGAGGGTGTTGTCTTCACTTTACTGTGGGGGGGGGAGAGATCTAGGGGACTTAGCGGCTTGTAAGGTGAGGTCATATTAAGGTCCTAGCCTCCTGTCTACCAATTTCTCTTGTATCATTGAATGGAATGCTTTAGTGACTTTGATATGATATTATATAAACCCTGCACTCTGTTGAAGACTTAAGGGTACTGTTGGAGTACTGTACTGTTGGAGGTGCTACAGTGAGGGAGGTGGGGGTAGGGGTGAGAGAAGGTAGAGGGTTGTGTAGTTTTTTTTTTGTTCCCACTTGGGTGCCACGAAACGAGAACCCACGTGAGCCGTGAGCCGTATACGGTGTCTTGAGGTTCGTTTATGTTTGTTACTTATATCCAAGACTAACTATTATAATACATTAAGTCTGTACACTAGTGGTGTACTGACTTATTGAGAGCACCCCCCCCCCCCACAACACAAACATATGATAGAAGTACCGTTGACGTCTCGTAGGCCTGCTGGAGTCCACGCTGCTGCCAGGCGTACATACCTCCCTCTTATTCCTTATACCACTAGTAATCAGCTTCTTGTTCCCCTTAGCACCGGTATAGCTCTAATGCTGCACGTTTTAGACTCACTTCCTCACTATTCTATTCACTATTAGTTTTCGTCTTCACTGTCACATCAAGTTGCGTACCCTCTGACCAATCAGTGGCGCCACGTGCTTGTCTTGACACTGATGTCCTACCCCTGGTCTTGACTAATTTGCACTATCGGACGCAATCCATGAATTTTGTAGTTTCTAATCGGTGTGTTGCACTTTGTATAATCACTAATCAACGAATTTTCCGTGTATCCCTCTAATGTCCCGAAATATGAAGCTTAATCGAACGAGCAACGCGCGCCGAGTCTACCATCCCATGACCCGGACTGTGTGTATCAATGTGTGTACACATTGATACTCACATGTACACGTGATAATCTATCAAATTCATATACCATAAACAAACACACAAACACACACACACACACACACACACACACACACACACACACACACACACCTAGGTACACATGTGCCTATGGTGCATGGTACACATGGATTATCACCCATACCAGGCCATTCTCCATTAATGTGTTTACTCAATAATAATCAAATATACACATGTTAGTCGATCAGATTAATGTAAAGCAAACAAACAAACACACACACACACACACACACACACACACACACACACACACACACACACACACACACACAGCAAACAAGTTTGTCCCAGTCCAAAAGGAAAACAGTAAAATGAAGATGAGAAACCCATGGTTTAATAAGAGATGTAGGCTAGCTAAGCAGCAAAGTAAAAGGGCATGGAGAAATTATAGGAATAACAGGACACTGGAGAGCAGAGAAAGATACCAGAATGCCAGGAATGAATATGTCAGGATGAGAAGAGAGGCAGAAAGATAATACGAAAATGACATCGCAAGCAAGGCAAAGACTCAGCCTAAATTGCTGCATAGCCACATCAGGAGAAAAACAACAGTAAAGGAACAGGTTATGAAATTAAGGATAGGGGCAGAAGGATTCACTACAAACGACAAGGAAGTGTGTGAGGAACTGAATAAGAAATTCCAAGAGGTCTTCACCTTAGAGCAAGGAGAAATCCCAGAGATAAGAGAGGGAATAGCTAACCAGGAACCACTGGAAGAGTTTGAGATTACCAGCGGGGAAGTAAGGAAGTGTTTACTTTAATTGGATGTGACAAAGGCTATAGGCCCAGATGGAATCTCCCCTTGGATACTAAAGGAAGGAGCAGAAGAACTGTGCCTCCCGCTCTCCATGGTGTATAACAAATCACTGGCAACAGAGGAACTGCCAGAAATTTGGAAAGCAGCTAACGTAGTCCCGATATACAAGAAAGGGGATAGACAGGAGGCACTGAAATACAGGCCAGTGTCCCTAACCTGCATACCATGCAAGATGATGGAGAAGATTGTGCGAAGAAAGCTAGTGGAGCATCTGGAGCGAAAGAACTTTGTAACACAGCATCAACATGGATTCAGGGATGGCAGGTCCTGCCTCACAGGGTTACTTGAATTCTACGACCAGGCAACAAAAATAAGGCAAGAAAGAGAAGGGTGGGCAGACTGCATATTTTTGGATTGTCAGAAAGCCTTTGACACAGTGCCACACAAGAGGCTAGTGAAAACTCTGGAGATGCAGGCTGGAGTGAAAGGGAAGGTACTCCGTTGGATACAGGAGTACCTAAGTAACAGGAGACAACGAGTCAGTGTGAGTGGTGAGGTCTCAGATTGGCGAGACGTTACGAGTGGAGTACCGCAGGGGTCAGTCCTTGGACCTATACTGTTTCTGATATATGTAAATGATCTTCCGGAGGATATAGAATCGTTTCTCTCAATGTTTGCCGATGATGCAAAAATTATGAGGAGGATTGAAACTGAGGACGATAGTAGGAGGCTACAAGATGACCTAGACAGACTGAGTGAATGGTCCAACAAATGGCTGTTGAAGTTCAACCCGAGTAAATGCAAAGTAATGAAATTAGGCAGAGGAAATAGGAGGCCAAACACAGGATACAGAATAGGAGATGAAGTACTTAATGAAACGAACAGAGAGAAAGATCTAGGAGTTGATATCACACCAAACCTGTCTCCTGAAGCCCACATAAAAAGAATAACGTCTGCGGCATATGCGAGGCTGACTAACATCAGAACAGCGTTCAGGAACCTGTGTATGGAATCATTCAGAATCTTGTACACCACATATGTAAGACCAATCCTGGAGTATGCGGTCCCAGCATGGAGCCCGTACCTTGTCAAGCACAAGACGAAGCTGGAAAAAGTCCAAAGGTATGCCACTAGACTAGTCCCAGAACTAAGAGGCATGAGTTACGAGGAAAGGCTGCGGGAAATGCACCTTACGACACTGGAAGACAGAAGAGTAAGGGGAGACATGATCACAACCTACAAAATCCTCAGAGGAATCGACCGGGTAAACAAGGATAAACTATTCAACACTGGTGGGACGCGAACAAGGGGACACAGGTGGAAACTGAGTACCCACATGAGCCACAGAGACGTTAGAAGGAACTTTTTCAGTGTCAGAGTAGTTAACGGATGGAATGCACTAGGCAGTGATGTGGTGGAGGCTGACTCCATACACAGTTTTAAATGTAGATATGATAGAGCCCAGTTACTCAGAAATCTGTACACCAGTTGACTGACAGTTGAGAGGCGGGACTAAAGAGCCAAAGCTCAACCCCCACAAGCACAAATAGGTGAGTACAAATAGGTGAGTTCACACACACACACACACACACACACACACACACACACACACACGCATACACATACACACACACACACTCATAGGTACACATATGCCTATGGTACATGGTACACATGGATAATCACCCATACCAGGTCATATCGTGTATACAGTGTATCGTGACCCGGCTTGCACTCCTCTTGACATGCCAGAAAGCATACTGAGGAAACTACTCCAAGCCTGCACTAATACGGCACCCTTCGTGAGCCCAGATGGGCACATGTATAAGCAAGTAGATGGGCACATGTATAAGCAAGTAGATGGGGTCGCCATGGGTTCTCCCCTATGTGTCCTGTTTGCGAACATCTACATGGGCACCATCGAACAGAGGGTCTTAGTTGACATGGGCTGGAAACCCGCCATATATTGCAGGTATGTTGATGACATTTTTACACAGGTACCTGATGCCAGAGATCTGCAGCAGCTGAAGGAGGCATTTGAGCAGAATTCTGTGTTGAGTTTCACGTACGAGATGGAGAACAATGAGAAGCTGCCCTTTCTGGATGTAACTGTCATGGAAAGGAGCGGAGGCTTCCATACTGCAGTCTACACCAAAGAAACAAACATAGGAATGTGTCTCAATGTCAATAGTGACTGCCCAGACAGGTACTAGAGGAGTGTTGTCAATGCTTACGTCGACCATGCAATAAGCCACAGCTCAGGATAGAAAGAAGTCGATGAAGAACTCTGTAGGGTAAGGCAAGTCCTAGTCAACAACGGCTTCTCTAACGGTTTCGTTGAAGACATCATAAAATGAAAAGTTAAAACGCCAAGCAACTTCTGAAGAGTCAACAACACAACACTTGTACTCCCAATTAGACTATTTTACAGGAACTTCTTTTCGACGGCTCATAAAATGGAGGAAAGGGTCCTGAAAGATATTGTTCATAGGAACGTTATCCCTACAGAAAAAATCAGAATATACAATTGATAATTTATTGTAAAACCAAAAAAAAGGCCTATCTACTCATAAAAAACTCGCCTGATACCGCAGAACGCTTTGAAGGAGACCAACGTCGTCTATGCCTTTAAATGCCCACTTGGGGACTGTAAGCCCCAAAGAACTCAGTATATAGGCAAGACAACAACGTCTCTTCTCTGACGTCTCAACGGCAATAGCAGGTGGCTTGACATCAGCGAAGCACTACACATCAAAAGGTCAACACCAGCAATCAACAGCCAATTACTGCACAACTATATTCTACCTACTTCAAGACCCCGAACCAATATGGAAGTAGCAAGAGGAAGTATGGGCCAATAGACCTTCTGCAGTTACTTCCATTCATATGTTCACTTATCCAATTTATACCCATTGTTTCGTGTTCTGTCTTGTGTTTGTCACCTCACCAAAAACTTTTGTACCATATCACCTCATCCAATAGAGTATAAATACAAAGAATTTGTGTGTAAATTAAGTCTTTGAAAATGTAAGACGAATTACGAAACGCGTTCAGGCATCAGACAATTACAAAATTAATTTTGGAGAATTGTTATTTATATTACCACCGACAGTGAAGAAAAACATAAGAAATATTCAGAAGATTCGTGTTAGAATGATTAATCTTACCTTTTCGGTCATATATATATATATATATATATATATATATATATATATATATATATATATATATATATATATATATATATATATATATATATATAAACGGCCTATCTACTATATATATATATATATATATATATATATATATATATATATATATATATATATATATATATATATATATATATATATATATATATATAAACGGCCTATCTACTATATATATATATAATATATATATATATATATATATATATATATATATATATATATATATATGTATATATATATATCACTAAGAACTCTTTTGACCCGGCCAGGATTCGAACCCATGTTGTCCAGGATCACCCCTAAACGTACACAGTACCGTGACCACTGCACCAATGATCGTCTAGACGATTATTGGTGCGGTGGTCATATATATATATATATATATATATATATATATATATATATATATATATATATATATATATATATATATATATATATATATATAATATATATAGATATATATATATATATATATGTCGTACCTAGTAGCCAGAACTCACTTCTCAGCCTACTATGCAAGGCCCGATTTGCCTAATAAGCCTAGTTTTCATGAATTAATGTTTTCTCGACAACCTAACCTACCTAACCTAACCTAACGTTTTCGGCTACCTAACCTAACCTAACCTATAAAGATAGGTTAGGTTAGGTTAGGTAGGGTTGGTTAGGTTCGGTCATATGTCTACGTTAATTTTAACTCCAATTAAAAAAAAATGACCTCATACATAATGAAATGGGTAGCTTTATCATTTCATAAGAAAAAAATTAGAGAAAATATAATAATTCAGTAAAACTTGGCTTATTAGGCAAATCGGGCCTCGCATAGTAGGCTGAGAAGTGAGTTCTGGCTACTAGGTACGACATATATATATATATATATATATAATATATATAGATAGATATATATATATATATATATATATATATATATATATATATATATATATATATATATAATATATATATATATATATATATAATATATATATATATATATATATATATAATATATATATATATATATATATATATATATATATATATATATATATATATATATATATATATATATAACCTAACCTATCTTTATAGGTTAGGTTAGGTTAGGTAGCAGAAAAAGTTAGGTTAGGTTAGGTTAGGTAGGTTAGGTAGTCGAAAAAACATTAATTCATGAAAACTTGGCTTATTAGGCAAATTGGGACATGCATAGTTGGCTGAGAAGTGCGTTCTGGCTATTAGGTACGACATATATATATATATATATATATATATATATATATATATATATATATATATATATATATATATATATATATATGTCGTACCTAATAGCCAGAACGCACTTCTCAGCCAACTATGCATGTCCCAATTTGCCTAATAAGCCAAGTTTTCATGAATTAATGTTTTTTCGACTACCTAACCTACCTAACCTAACCTAACCTAACTTTTTCTGCTACCTAACCTAACCTAACCGATAGAGATAGGTTAGGTTAGGTTAGGGAGGGTCGGTTAGGTTCGGTCATATATCTACGTTCATTTTAACTCCAATAAAAAAAAATTGACCTCATACACAATGAAATAGGTAGCTTTATCATTTCATAAGAAAAAAAATAGAAAAAATATATTAATTCAGGAAAACTTGGCTTATTAGGCAAATCGGGCCTTGCATAGTAGGCTGAGAAGTGGGTTCTGGCTATTAGGTACGACATATATATATATATATATATATATATATATATATATATATATATATATATATATATATATATATATATATATATAATGTCGTACCTAGTAGCCAGAACGCACTTCTCAGCCTACTATGCAAGACCTGATTTGCCTAATAAGCCAAGTTTTCATGAATTAATTGTTTTTCGACTACCTAACCTACCTAATTTAACCTAACCTAACTTTTTCGGCTACCTAACCTAACCTATAAAGATAGGTTAGGTTAGGTTAGGTAGGGTTGGTTAGGTTCGGTCATATATCTACGTTAATTTTAACTTTAATAAAAAAAAATTGACCTCATACACAATGAAATGGGTAGCTTTATCATTTCATAGGAAAAAAATTAGAAAAAATATAATAATTCAGGAAAACTTGGCTTATTAGGCAAATCGGGCCCTGCATAGTAGGCTGAGAAGTGCGTTCTGGCTACTAGGTACGACATATATATATATATATATATATATATATATATATATATATATATGTCGTACCTAGTAGCCAGAACGTACTTCTCAGCCTACTATGCAAGGCACGATTTGCCTAATAAGCCAAGTTTTCCTGAATTAATATATTTTCTCTAATTTTTTTCTTATGAAATGATAAAGCAACCCATTTCATTACGTAAGAGGTCAATTTTTTTTTATTGGAGTTAAAATTAACGTAGATATATGACCGAACCTAACCAACCCTACCTAACCTAACCTAACCTATCTTTATAGGTTAGGTTAGGTTAGGTAGCCGAAAAAGTTAGGTTAGGTTAGGTTAGGTAGGTTAGGTAGTCGAAAAGCAATTAATTCATGAAAACTTGGCTTATTAGGCAAATCGGGCCTTGCATAGTAGGCTCAGAAGTGAGTTCTGGCTACTAGGTACGACATATATATATATATATATATATATATATATATATATATATATATATATATATATATATGTCGTACCTAGTAGCCAGAACTCACTTCTCAGCCTACTATTCAAGGCCCGATTTGCCTAATAAGCCAAGTTTTCCTGAATTAATATATTTACTATAATTTTTTTCTTATGAAATGATAAAGCAACCCTTTTCTCTATGTATGAGGTCAATTTTTTTTATTGGAGTTAAAATTAACGTAGATATATGACCGAACCTAACCAACCCTACCTAACCTAACCTAACCTATATTTATAGGTAAGGTTAGGTTAGGTAGCCAAAAAAAGCTAGGTTAGGTTAGGTTAGGTAGGTTAGGTAGACGAAAAAACATTAATTCATGAAAACTTGGCTTATTAGGCAAATCGGGCCTTGAATAGTAGGCTGAGAAGTGCGTTCTGGCTATTAGGTACGACATATATATATATATATATATATATATATATATATATATATATATATATATATATATATATATATTATATATATATATATATATATGAGAAATGTAGGTGTTAAGGCAGTCTTCTCTATGGCTGGTGTAAATGCAAATCACATTAAAAAAAAGAGAAACAAAATGTTGACTGTTTGGCGGTTGTCTCCTTTGGTAAAGTGAAAGGGAAAAACATGCAAAACAAATTTTATAAATAATTAACTTTAAACAAACATAAACAAAATAAAGATAATCCTTTGGCTATGTACAGTGTGGATCAAAATATATACAAAGACAAAACACAATATAAAATAAAATAATGATTACTTTACTCTACAATAAGCAAGACAAAAATTAGTTAAAGGTGCTGAGAATAGTGGGCTGGCTGTAACCTCTACTAATATACAGGACGTAGGCTTAGATAGAAGCGTCAGCTCGAGTGCACAAGAATATTCTGAGGCCAACTGCTCGTGCGAGATTGAATATAGACGATGCAGATGGCTTCTGGAGTCGCGTGAAGTCGCTGATTCACTAATGGGGAGAGTGTTGGTTTGAAGTTTTTTTTTTTTTTTATTTTGATAAAAGAAATATACAAAGTATAGCACAATATATACATGACATGAACCTAAGAACAGAACATAACAAAAACATAATCATAAACAGGCATAGAAGAGAACATTGCATAATAAGACCCCAGAAACTCCAGGGACACAAGTCCGAATACACATAAACATAGAAACGGACACACAACAAACGGACGCATACGGACATGGAAAGACACAACTTACATATAAAGAATAAACCAGACACACATATAAATACACAATGCACACAATTACAGAAATGACACAAAGCATAAGCACATCGCACACAAATCATATAAGCAACATAAAAACAAACCATGGCCAAGGCCCAGGCACTACTATATGACAACCCCAAGAAAGAATCCGGGGCGAACAATGAAACACAGAGATACATGTACCCTAAACAAACACACTTCCAGGAAGAACAGCAATCAAACCAACAAAAAGAGTAACAAACAGCCGCATGCAACTCACTCAAGGTACAAGCAACGGCCCACGCAGGAGCCAACATAGAAGCAAACCCACACTCACACTCAACCCCACACACCAAACCGAACACACAACCACAGGAGCAACCACACACACACCCAGCACAACTCCCCCGAGGAGGCCCACCGGAGGGCCGGGGATCTAGGATGAAAACAGAAGACCACTCACCCAAAAGCAACCCCACGCACATACCCACCCGTGAAGCAACCACGGAACTCGCTCGGAAACGCACGCTGCACCCACCACCACGTGAACCGCAAACGACCCCTCAAAAACCCCAAAAGCCTAGCAACCCCATAACCCTCCCTCCGACCCACCCACACACAATACACAAAGTCAGCAACAAGAAGACAAAGCGTATTACGAACACGGCGCGACCTCCGCGGAAAGGACAAAAACAAAAATCTCAAAAGGTCACCCCGACACCCAGGTCCACAAACTCCAACCAACACGTCCCGAAACCAATCAAGCAAACCCCGCAACCGCCCGCAAAAATAAAAGACATGCAACTGCGTCTCAGGGAGCCCACAGTGCACACACGCATCAGAGGCACGCAAACCCAGCATGCACAACCGTGCATTAGTCGCCAACGACAAATGCAAGAGCCGAAACAACAATTCCCGCTGTTGCGGAGCCAGAAACCGAGCCCCCAGCGCCGCCCACACATCCCCCCAATCCCAACACGGGAACAAACCCTCCACCCGCGGTGGAACACGACGAAACAAAACCCGATACACCGCCTTGACCGACAAGGACAGGAACCGCGGACAACGGCATACCTCCCGAAGAATTGCCACCGCCCAAGAGTAAACCGGGGGGGGGGGGGTACAGACCGCCGCCTCCCGACAAACACCAAAATCCACCAAATAGCTAAACCTAACAGGGCAATAATAAACACACAAACCATTGAGCCCCCCACCCAACTCAAACCCCTGACACAACGAGACCCAAAAGAGCGCCCGAGCCCTCGTGAACACATCAGGAATGCCCACCCCACCCTCCCGCACAGCCAACACCAACGTCGACCGGCGAATTGGGTGGTAACGACCACACCACACATAACGATAAACCTGGCGCTCCAACCCGAAAGCCAGCTTACGATCCAGGGGGGAAAACCCGAGTCACGAACCAGACCCGGGACAAAACTTTGCAATTCACAAGCAACGCCCGCTGATAAAGCGTCAACGGGCGCACAGCCAGCAACCCAATCGCAACACCGACACTCCGGGAAACCATATCCCAATTGCAAGCCAAGGACCTCTCATAGGAAGCGAACCAGGTAAGCCCCAAAACCCGCATAGAAGTGACAACCTGAAACCATGACCCCACCCACACAAGGCGAGAGGACCACCCACCAAGACCCATAAGACCGGACTTCGCACGATTCACCTGCGCCCCAGTGGCCAACTCGAACCTCTCAACCACAACCTGGACCGCCCCAACCGACCCCTCCGAGGCCAGGAACAGGACGGTATCATCTGCATAACCGCAGATAGGCAACCGAAGACCCGACGGCAAACGGGGGGGGGGACGATCAACGGGCATCCCTTGATCGCCCGAAAAAACGGCTCCTGAAAGACGATATACAGGAGCATCGAAAGCGGACAACCCTGCCGCACCGAGCGACGCACAGGGAAAGAATCACTCAAAAACTCATTTACACAGACCCGACTACAACATTGAGCGTACAACATACGCACCCAACGAACAAACAAGGATGGAAATCCCAGCCTCCCCAACACGCGAAACACAAGATCGAGCGACACACGGTCGAAAGCCTTCGACCAATCCAGACAAAGCATCGCTGCCGACAAGCGAGCGTCAGACACGTACAAGAGCACATCTCGAAACAATGCATTGCAATGCAACAAGGAACGACCCAGAACACCACAAACTGCTCCACAGAGACAACAGACGCAACAACACTGCGACACCGACCAGCCAAGACCTTAGACAGGATCTTGTAGTCGACATTCAACAAAGTAATGGGCCGCCAGTTTGAGAATATCCGTAGATCGCCCGACTTCGGGAGAAGCCGCACAATCCCAACGCACTGAGACATAGGCAGAACGCACTCCCGAAGACAAGACTGGACCACCTCCAGCAGAACATCCCCCAACACATCCCAAAAGGCGACATAGAACTCAATAGGAAGACCATCCGAACCTGGCACCTTCCCGGAACGAAACGACCGCACCACCACAAGCAGCTCCGCCACGGAGACCTCTTTCACCAGACCAGCACACTCCGCAACCGACAACCCAGGAAGGCACCGACCCAAGAAATCCTCCGCAAGTGCGGCGTCCCCAGCCACCTCTGCATACAGTGCAGCCAACTCCTGCCGAACATAGTGCAACACCCCACCGGTGTAACAAACTAGGCTGTTGTAAGAATTATCCAGAGTGGTTTATCGACAAAAGAGAATGGGAAGCTGAGCCCGCATGGTGACCTGGGAACCTGACCCCCAGGGGGATTCGCGGTGGAAATAACCGACGCTTTGTTCATAGCTGCGTATAATGAACCATCCTTCAAAAATTGCAGGGCATCCGGGGATCTTTAAAACCCACTTAAAAGCAAAGTCTCTATTTTATTTTCCAGGATTACTTTCTGAGGTAATCAATTTCGTGAAGTCGTGCCCTCGTTGCCAGAGGAGGAAAGGTACCCTTAAGGTACAAGCCCCACTTCAGGAATTCCCTGAAATTCGTGAACCGTTAGATCGTGTGGGGGCCGATCTGATTGATTTACACCACAGTCATTCAGGTAACAGATATGTGTTGGTGCTAGTTGACCATCTGTCTAGATACACACACTAGTTGCATTACCTCAGAAGGATTCTCGTACGGTTGCAGATGCGTTCTTGCGTAGGTTCGTTACTGTATTCGGACCTCCTAAAGTCTTAGTCTCTGACCGGGGTCAAGAATTCAATGGGAATATATTTAGAGAAGTTTGTAAGATTTTAGAGACAACTTCGGCTTTTACAACGGCCTACCACCCACAAGCAAACGGAATGACGGAACGGACTAATCGTTCAGTCAAGGATATGCTTGCAATCCTTGCTGAACATGATGTAAACACCTGGGATGAACACCTACCCTATGTTCAGTTCGCCTTGAATACTGCCATCCACCAATCAATTAACACCCAACCACTTCATTTGTTTACTGGTAATTCATGCAATTTCCCGTCAGGTCTGCTTAACAGACATAATGTTGCATACGGGGAGGACTATCCTTCAGAGGTCCTTGGTAAAATGAGAAATGCATGGAATATTGCAGCTGAAGCGTCCAAGAAGGCACGGACTCGGTATGCTCATTTTTATGACAAGAAAGTGCGCCCTCTTGAGTTGAAGGAAGGAAGCCTCGTATTGAGAGTGAATGAGGCTGCGCCCGCCAATCAGAGCAGGAAACTAGCTCCGAGGTGGCGAGGACCATATAGAGTAATTAAAAGGGCGGGGCCGGTTAATCTTGTTATAAAAGGAGTGTTCGAGGACCAGGTGGAAAGGACAATTCACGTGAATAAATTGAAACATTATCATGCTAGAGAGGAATTAGAACTGCCTTCAGCGGGTCTAGTTCCTGACTCAGCAGTGCTGACTCATGGCTTCACCGACGAGTCAGAAGATGAGGATGACCCTCTGTCATCGCTCATCAGTAGTCAGGTGCAGTCTCGCCACCCTATGGTGACGAGATCTCGCGCTATACAGTAAAGTAACTTCCTTGGTTAGTATAATTTAGTATTCATTAGATTTTCCTGTAAAGGCAATGAGATGTACTATGTCTATACTTGACTCAGGTAGCAACTTTTACCGTGCTCTGGGGTTCCACCTCCACCAAACCCAGAGTATATCTATGCTTCCGCTGTGTTGTGTCTGTCTGTTCCCAGGTCTGATTGGTACACCGACCCAGTTGTTCCAGCCACACGTGAACCCTTGTCTGTAAAGACCGAAGGGGGAGGCACGTTACACAAAGCCCTCCCCCCACCAGACCCAGTAACCCATACATCAGTTACTTTGGGGATGAGTGACTGTCCAAGAGTCACCCGGCCGACGCCTCACGTCACTAACGAGGTTGTCAGGGCCAGCGAGCTGTCCACATTATAGCAGTCACCGGAGGTGCCATACAACGCCGGGGTAGCTGTCTCGAGATCACCACTACCCACCTGCTGCGTCATCAAGACTGCAGCCATTCCAGCAGTGTTGGAGGAGAGGTCAAGAAATGGAAAGCACGTAGCAGTACTCAAGAATTTCGCCGGAAGATTAATGATTACGTCATCTGAAGTAACACGAAAGCGGAAGTAAGGCGGTCACAGGTGGAAGGCACGGTTTCCCTACAGAGTACCGGGACTCGCCAATAGAAGGTCGCAAAATTGTTTCCTTTGGCCTAAAGTCGGCGGTACGAGGGTATACACAGTTGGTGTTTACGGCCTAGTAACCTGGTGACATCAAGAAACGCCTGAGATGACGTAAGCAATGATGGAAAACGAGATTCACCTGTTCTGCAAACAAGCAACCCGCCTCTACGACCCTCTAACATCACTCCTGCTAAGAGACACCGTTGGTACATCCGGTCCTGTTCTGCTGTGGTCATCTGCGACGTCAAGTTTAACATCAAGACTACCGTGTGAACTGTGATTGATATGAAGGCGTGTGGACTGTCGAGAGCAAGATTAATGGCCGAAGTAACAGTATTCTACAGCTGTCACTTGGCACTCAGCTCTACTACACTCTGTCGTCATTCAGGAGTACCGGATGGGAGTACAAGAGGACCAGGTATTGATGTCTACACATGAGAAGAAGCAAGATCGACACCGTCATCGTCAGCGACTACATTCAGCATCCAGCAGCATCGATTTTTTTTTTCGTTTACTCAATATGAACAATTGATACAAACAACAAAGTGGCTCTGAACATCTGTGTAAAGAACATCTGGACACTTTTGTTTAAATGTTGAAAAACAGAGTTAGAATCACAATATTTTTTAAATGTTGAAAAACAGATTTAAAATAATAATTCTGGTATAATATATGAATTTTACTCTATAAATTGGTCAGTAATCAAAATCGAAGCCCCTGTGTAATTGTCTCAGCCCAGAACAAACGGTTATGGAAAATTATGTTGTGCTATTTTTTTCAGAATGTTTGAACACAGGAGAGGCGGACCAATATAAACATTGACACTTCTAGTGAGTGAGAACACTTGGCTGTACAGTCAGCTGAAACCTGTGATATAGTATAGGAATTTTTTTTATATTTTTAGATATATGTAATAAACATTAGGTGTGTTCTTTAACATGTCAAGGTTGACATTGATGGGGAGTGGTCAGTACACGGATGTGTACCTGATAGTTCCGTAGTACGCTCCCGGATGACTGAAAGTTCAGTCTGAAGTTATAACTTTAATGTTTGTTTGAGCACGGTGTGGCCGGCTCTAGAGGACACATGGACTTGGCTAGTGAAGAGCCAAGAGAGTTTAATAGCTAGTTTTTGATGGTAGAGTAGGGACATGTTATTTAGCTATGTCAGTAAGGATAGGATGTATGTTTCCTGATGTTAGAAGATTGCTGTCAGTTGACAGCTGAGAAATTTATGGAATTTAAACATGTTGATGTTGGACACTCAAATATTTGTCAAATTTTATTAGTTAGGTTAGCTTTTGTTTATGGCATGAGTTGAATTGTGGGTTTGGATACTAAACCTCGTGATTTTTAACAAATTAACAAGGTTTGCTAAGTGCTTGTGCGGGGGGGGGGGGGGGGTTGTAACAAACTAGGCTGTTGTAAGAATTATCCAGAGTGGTTTATCGACAAAAGAGAATGGGAAGCTGAGCCCGCATGGTGACCTGGGAACCTGACCCCCAGGGGGATTCGCGGTGGAAATAACCGACGCTTTGTTCATAGCTGCGTATAATGAACCATCCTATAGTATTCAGTAATTTAGAGAAATTAGCCTTTATTCATTTTGCATTAAAATTGTATTGTATAATAGTACTGGATACAATATCAAGAGTATTCTAATTATTGAGTTTAAGTCACCATCAGTGACGTCACGAATCAGATCTAACTTGTAAGGCGGAGTGACCGGCGGTCATAGGTCAGCAGGGTTGACAGGTCTACTATTTCTCAAAGTTTTAATAACCATTTTTGTGATCGGGAACAGCTCTGCCGTTAGAGGCTTGTGTAATTTAATTTCAGTAAAATAATTCAACCAGTCTGGATCAATTAAGTACAACAGAGGTTAATTGTTATAACTTAATCTTGCTAAAGTAACTGGGTAAGCGATGCGGAACAATACAATGTTCTAGTCTGGGCTAGATCAGACGAGGACAGATCAGTGTGAATACGGGAGCAGCTGGGAGAGGTCAAACATCTTACCTCTCCCCGAGACCAGCCCAACATCTTTAGCTGGTAAAACATAGAGGTATAGTTGCTATTGTTATGTATAGAAATAGCCTCATTTGCCATTCAGGTCAAGTAGGGAGTGTTAAAGTGACAGGGAGTGAACATATTTAGATTTTGTTTTAGTTTTCTTTTAATAAATTAAATTTGTTAATATTTTGCATTTCATTATTTCCATGTGTTTTATGTGTAAACTTGTCCTGGTCACGTGGTCCACACGAGGTAGAGTTGGATTGGGCGCCGATTCTAACATCGATTCTAACATCGAATCATTCCTGTGTAATTAATTTCACACTCTTAAGTTTCCACGGTCATCGAGTGGGGATCAAGCCCCTAGGTTGATTAATTAGCGTGATCGATCCAGACCTCGATCATTGCTCTGTGTTGCTGGTCTGGTGGTGGCAGCGTAGAGGCGACTCTAGGGTTTTGCTCAGAGCCTAGGTCACGTCATACTGGGTGTAGAATCCTAAAGTCGGTCAATTGTCTTAGGACCACGTGGCGTGGAGTTGGCTTTGGTAAAAGTTTTGGAGTCCCTTGGTAGAGAATAAAAAGTAAGAATACGGGTAGAGGGCAAAGAAGGAAGTAGAGAGAGAGAAACCCTAACCCGTGTTACACCGGTGTCCGAAACAACCGTCCCATCTGGCCGTTGCAAGGCCGTAAAAAGAACAGAGTCCCGCGCGGCCCGTACCTTACTTAAAAGAAATGGAGAAATCCGTTCCCCGTCGACCCTCTCACTTACACGAGCCCTCACACGCACACCCTCCGCCCACTCACTCCGCAACCCGCATATACGCGCCTTGCAGTCCACAATCTTATCAAAACAATCAACACCAGCATCGTACCGTACATACAACCTCGACAGCTGCGCCTGCAACAACCGCAGCAACCCAAAGCGCCCAGCAGCCTCGCGCTTAGCAACCACGCGAAAAAACAAACGACACTGCTCTTTACACCACTCCAAGACAGAGAGAAACTCACAACGCCGGGCTCGAATCCCGACCCACCAACACCGAAACTGACGACAAACACGCGGAGAACGCAACAACCCACAGTTTAGCTTCCACCACCCCGCACCGACCCGCACCTGACTGGGTACCCCAACCCGGACCACCACCAAACTGTGGTCGGAGAATGCAACTGGGACAGTGCGAAAATCATACACCGTACATTCCCCACCATAGACATACACCCTATCGATGCGCGAACGCACCCCACGTGCAGCAAAAGTAAATGACAAGCCTCCACCAAAGAGCACGGCAGAGTCCCGGAAACCACATGAACGCACCACCTCCAGCAGCGCAACCGAGACATTCTGCGGACGGGCGCTACAACAATCCCGCGCACTCGTCACACAATTGAAGTCCCCTCCAAAAATCATGCCCCGCGTATCATGGCGCAAGAAAGGAAGAAGCCCCACCCGAAAAAACTCCTCCCTCTCCCGACGACGCGCTGCACCCGAGGGGGCGTACACCGTCAAAAACGGAATCACGACCCCCAAAAACTCCACCCGCACAAACAACACCCGCCCATCCTCGTCCAACTCCGTGTAAAGCACGGAGAAGGAGGCCTTACGAGAGAATAACATAAGGGTCCCCCCGAAAGGCGTCCTCGGCGAGTTGAGCACCACATGAAAATGCACGCTTAGACACTGCAACACAGACACATCATGCACATTATGCTCCTGTATGAGAGCCACATCCACACGTTGCTCCTGCAAAACATCCAACAGGCCCAACTGGACCCCAAGAGCATTCAAACCCCGAACATTCAAGGACGCACAAACTACAGAGGGCGCCATCGGAACAACCTCAGGACACCCCCAACCCGTCGCGACACACAGGCCGCACTTCATCCCGGACCCCAGGGCGATCACAATGAACACCGTCAGTCGCCGTACCCAGCCCCACGGACGAGCCCTCTGCCGGATCCGCAGAGCCCCCACCAACCGGAACAAGGGCCGAAGACCCCCGACAGGTACTCTTAGACAACACGACCACCAGGTCCCGGTCACCGCGATGAGCCACCCACCCAGAGGTGCCACCATCAGGAGGCGCAGCTGCCGTCACTGGAGGCACCACAGAAGAAACCTCCTCGATATCCTCGCCCGCAACCTCCATCGCAACACCGCCCTCCGCCCACAGCCGACGAGGCGATGTATCCTGAGCCGAACGACGGCGCTTCACATGAGGCTGCTGATCGTCGGTACAACGACCCCCAGCAAGGGGTGCTCCAGAAGAACCCGACGCGGGCGGGCCCAAAGTCGAAGCAGCACGGGCACACACAGCAGCAACCTCCACAGCATGGGGCCACAGCTTACCACCACGCCCGGAGACCGGAGCAGAAGGAGCAGGTCCAGAAAGCGGGAGAGCACACTCCAGCTCACAGGGGGCATCCACCGCGGACGCCGAGGCAATCGCAGCTGACGAACCACTGGATAAGGCGACCTTCGTAGACGACGAGGGAGTCGACGCAGAGTCAGAGGACAGGGAGGAGGACACACACCTCACCACCCCAGCATCCCCGGGCAGCAGACAATCTTCAGCAGGGGAAGCAGGCACCACACCAACAGCAGCAGCCGAGGACCGCACAGAAGCCTCCGGCCGTGGATGCACCTCCGCCACCACCGAACGAGGAACCCCCGAGGTAGGAGCTCCCGTTCCCACAGGGCACACTGGGGAAGCAGACGTACTATGTCCCGACCAAACAGGGACCGAGGGAGCACTCGCTGAACCCGCCGCAGGAACCACCCCAGGCACCTCGCCAGGGCGAGAAAGCGATGAGGAAGCCCCCCGCGTCTCCAAAGGGGGAAAGTCACCCTCCAAGAAATAGGAGGGAGCCTCAGCCCGAGGAGCATCACAGCTCGCTGCCACATGGCCCTCAGCACCACACCGGAAACAAGTACGAGTCTGTCCCTGATAGAATACTCTGAGCGAGAGCCCACGATACAGAAGACGAGATGGTACCGGTGACGTAATCTTCATACCTAGCGTACGAATGCCGTACGCAGCCTGCTCAGCCGACCTGTACGCAGATGGTTGAAACGATGAAACTGCACTTCTCCATATTTTCCAAACACAACCCGCAGCTCATCCTCAGAGAACGTCACCGGTACACCATGCACACTCACGTACTGCACGGCCCCCCAGGGATCCGAAACGGCCACAGACACAGCCGTGTCGGTGACTGGAACAGAGTGGCCGGCCCAACGCGCCACAAACTCCTTGTACAGCGAGCTCCTGCAGAAGGTCATCGCCACTCGCGTAGGGGAAAGCTTTTCCAGCCCTATCAAATCCTGGACATCCGCTTGAAGCACATCGACGACAGCAACTTCCACAATCGCCCAGTCCACATCCCCTGAGAAGTCAAGGCACGCCGTGTCCACCCGCCGTACGCGGGACACACCACCAACCACCATACCACCAGCCGGGCCCTCCGGCCAGCGGGCGCACCACACCACAATCCACACCCGCCTCCACTCAGCACCAGGCGACAACTGGCAGGTCAAACGAGCACGTCCTGGCCCTCTGGCGGCCAGTGAGCGAATCCCCCTGTTGGTTTGAAGTGGTCGTTTGGTGATCGACGAGGTGGTGCGCCGACAGTGAGGGAGGGGGGTGAGGAGAATGAGAGTAGGTAGTGTACCCCCTGTAGAGATGTCTGTTATTCCACTAATATGCTATTCTTGAATGTGGTATCATGGTGTTGCAGAAGTATAGAAGTAACGCGATGTAGGAAGGAGCAGGCTGAATCTCTCTTGAAAGAGATTACTGTCACAGCTCTCCCCCAAAGCCTGCTCTTATGGGTTAAGTTACTTCATTAGACAGTAGAGTGGTAGGAGTAGCTGCCTCTACCTCGTAGACTCCGGAGAGGGCGTCTGCTATGATGTTATCCGAGCCCTTAATGAAGAATATCTCCAGGTTAAAGTTCTGTAGGTACAGAGCCCAGCGTAGAAGACATTGATTGCTGAATTGGACTTGTTGCAGAAATCGTAAGGGATTGTGGTCTGAATAGATGGTAATGGACCGATTACCTTGTAGGTAAGGTTCGAAATGTTGAAGGTTCAGGACGATGGAGAGGAGTTCTTTTTCTATGGTGCTATAGTTCCTCTGCTGAGGCTTCAATTTGTAGCTGAGAGGAAGAACCTCTTCGCCACGCTGTTGTATTAGAACGCCCCCGATGCCGGTGCTACTTGCGTCGACATTGATGATGAAGGGCTTCGTAATATCTGGAGAGGAGAGAATGGGATTAGAACATAGCAGAGACTTTAGTTGTTCAAAGGCAACGGTCTGTTGAATAGTCCAATGATACCGTTGCTTGGGGCTGGTCAGATTAATCAGTGGTGTCGCTACCGTACTGAAACTTTTTACAAACCTACGATAGTAAGATGCATGGCCAAGGAAGCACAGGAGCTGCTTCCTGGTTGTAGGTTGTGGGTAATGCTGCATGGCTTGAGTATGAATGTCTAAAGGAGCTAGGCTGCCATTTCCTATCACATGACCAAGATAACGCACATTACCTTTAGCAAAGGCGGACTTGCCCAAGTTGATGGTAAGGCCAATTGTCAGGAGCTTGGAGAACAATTGTTGCAGCTGGAGCAGATGTTCGTTCCAGGTGTCAGTTGCCACAATGATGTCATTCAAGTAGGCGTAGGTGTGATCTAGGCCATGGATGACGCAGTTGACAGCTCGCTGGAAGGTGGCCGGGGCATTACACAGTCCAAAAGGAAGGCGTTCATATCTGTACAGGCCAAAAGGAGTGGTGAAGGCAGATATTTCCTTAGCCCGCTCTGTGAGACTAATCTGATAGTAGCCCTTTAACAAGTCAATCTGGGAGAGATAAGTAGCATTACCTACGGCGTCAAGGATATCATCTATACGAGGTAAAGGGTAAGCATCCTTGACGGTCACGAGGTTCAGTTTCCTATAGTCTGTACATAATCGTACTTTACCGTGAGGTTTCGGCACCAAGATGCAGGGTGAGGCCCAAGGGGACTCACAAGGGATGGCCAGCCCATGATTCAGAAGGTACTGTACCTCAGCACGCATAACTTCCTTTTTGTACGGGCTGATGCGGTAGAAGGGTTGACGAATCGGCCGGGTATCAGGAAGTAGCTGGATGTCGTGTTGAACCACATTACATTCCTGGGGATCATCACTGAACAACTTCTGATGTTCTTGGAATACTTTGATGAGAGGAGTACTGTTACAGTCCTGCAAATATTTAGGAAGATCTGTAAGAATTTCCGAGTTGGAAGGTACTAACTCAGAGTTAGTGCTTCCAGGAGGAGAAGCAGGGAAGGTCTCACTGTGGAGGTACGGATCTTTAAAGCTTGTGAGAGATACTAATACAGTGGGGGGGGGGGGGGTGTACATTTATACTTCTTCAAAAGATTGACCTGGCACAACTGGGTCCTCCGCCGCCTATCTGGAGTCTCAAGAACGTAGTTGTGGTTGTTTCTGCACTCCTTGATGCGGTAAGGTCCTGAAAACTTATTTTGCAATGGAGAACCAGGGATCGGAAAATATGCTAAAACGATGTCTCCTGCTTTAAATTTCCTGATTTTACTATGTTTGTCAAAATGAGTCTTCATTCTATCTTGAGCTTTTAATAAACTATCGTTGGGAAATTTATGCACTCTCTCTAGAATGTGCTTTAAGTTTTGAAGAAACTGGGGCACATACTGAGGGTCACTGAAGGTGGCATTACGTAGAGAGTCTTTAAAAGCTTTAAGAGGAGTACGGCACTTACGTCCGTAAAGCATCTCATAAGGAGATACTCCTAGAGACTCATTTGGGAGACTTCTGAAAATACACATGATGATGTCAAGTTGTTTATCTGTCTTTCATAGTTTCATTGCAAAATTTCTTAAGGAGTGAGTTTATAATTTGGTGACTACGTTCAAGAGAACCCTGTGAAGCAGGATGATAGGGGCTGGACAATACCTGAGTAATATTAAATTCTTCCAGTGTCTTCTTGAAGAGATCACTGGTGAAGTTAGTGCCGCAGTCACTTTGAATCTCCCGAGGAAAACCATATTGTGTAAAGATCTTCAACAGTTGCTTCACCACAGTAGCAGCCATAATGTTCTTTACAGGAACTGCTATGGGGAATCTGGTATTTGGACACAGGATGGTTAGTATATAAGCGTTGCCAGAACTGGTCCGGGGTAAAGGACCAACACAGTCTATGATGAGTCTGTGAAAGGGTTCCGAAAACACCGGGATAGGAATCAAGGGAGCCTTGGGAAAAGAGATGTTGGGTTTTCCTGCCATCTGACATGTATGACACTGTTGTACATAAGTTTTTACATCCTGAATCATACCTGGCCAGTAATAGTCTTCTCTGATGGCGTGATAGGTTTTATTAAAACCGTAGTGAGAAAGCGCTCCATGGGCCAGGTGTAGAATATCGGGCCGTAGGCTGGTGGGAACTACTAGTTGGTCGACATTAGCCCAATCGTCATCCTCCGTTAGTTTACTGGGTCGGTACCTGCGGTAGAGCAATTGGTTCTCTATAAAGAACCCAGGAATACTATCACATTGCGTCTCGGCCAGGAAGAATAATGGTGTTAATGATGGATCCTCCCTCTGCAACTTACGGAACTCCAGCATAGTGAGATTCGGTGGCAGATTCTAATGGACAAGGGCAAACACCAGCAAATTTGAATACATTTACTGGACAAGGCACATGGACAATACATATACACGTATAATAATATATATCTCCAACACTCTAAACTATTGTAGTCAGGTTGCACTCCAATACCATCAGGACTCTATCATCTGCTTATCAAGTTGTATCCAAACCCCTGACTCACCACCTAATAATACCAACCTCATCAAGTAGGTCAAGTCTTATAAGACAATATTGCACTATCAGCCTCACCAAGTGGGTAAATCATGCAGTACAATATGATATGGCGCTACCAACTCTGGAACATATAAATATCTGCAGGCATTTGAGCCTATGGCTATAATTTTATAAACATCAACATAAATATTCCCTGATAAACAACAATGATCAATCAATCACCCTATCAGTCCTAGAACACATGTATGTCACTGCAGGTAATCCAGCCTGTGGTCATAACTCTATATTTAAGTAAAAGTACTTCTTGGCACAAAAATAGTAATCAATCATACACCTTTCACTGCGTCTTGCACGCTAATGGCAACCAAACACTCTACCAACTCCCTACAGTTAGTCAACTAGAACTTCCCGTCCACATCTGGAAGTTCACTACCCTGACATCATCAGGTTCTTCCGGGTTTATCTACCAGGATCCTCCGCAGCTCTTCCAGGCCACTACACCATGAAGTCTTCCTTGAGAAGCAATGGTGCATCACCAATGGTATCACAATAGCGTGTGAATCTTCATTCTACTACTCCTCTTCTCACAGCTTGAGGTTCTTTTCCTCACTATATGCCTGCTCTCCCACAGAGCTTAGTACCTTCCACAATCTTGGAGTCTCATCAACTACTCCCTCTGTGCTGGCTTCGACGTTCTCAGCAACTCCTTCCCTAGACAAACCTGCAACCCATTGACACGCCAATAAAAATGTTTCCCTATGAACACATAAACGAAATAAACCACGCAATATGTTTACACCCAACATCTCTCTGCTCTCTTCATGCTGTGAGTGTGGACTGACGTTTGGGCTGGTCCATCCTCTGCCCGGTCCCGCTGCCCTCGAGGCAGCTGGCGGCTGGCCCTCTCAGTTGCCCTCCAGCGGTCGGAGTGGACAAACATCGCTCCACCCTTCAGGATGTTCCTCCATCTTTACTCTCTTATTTTAGGCCTTCTGCCTTAATAAAATATGCCTAATGTATCAATAAACATTTGCTACGATCGCTGGGCACACGATCAACTATAGGCAATCACTGTAAACTGGTTAAAATTATGCTTACCACAAAAAGGTCTCCTGCAGGGCGCTCCTCGATGGGGCGGCGACACTCAGGGCGCCTCAGGCTACCCACAAAACTGCTTTAACTGCTCCCTCAACACCTTCTGCAGTTCCTGACTTGAACTGTCACACCTCCTAACTTATTCCTCAGTCGAGACGTCTGTCCACTTCCTTCTTCTTGAAGGAGTATCAAACAGGGGCTATATCAAGTCGTTTACTTATTTTCTTATTCACTGTCCCACATTCTTAAATTATCTATCAAATCCAACCAATTATTTTACATATGAACCTTTATGTTTATATTTCTTTTTTTCTCCTAATCAGGTCAGGCCTAATAGAATAATTCTCAAAGGAAGACTCGTTTTACGGCTGCCTGGGATCATAACACTCCCTCCCCCTTGTTTTTTAGAATTATTCCAGTGGCTAGGCTCGGGATAACGCATCAGCCACTACATTGTCTCGTCCTCTTATGTGCTTCATCACCAGGTCATATTCTTGGAGCAATAAAAACCACCTGGTTAACCTCTGGTTCGCATGCTTCATTTTTCTCAGGAAAACTAGGGGATTATGGTCTGTATACACCGTCACTGGGTCTCCTCCCCCACTCACATACACTTCAAAATGTTTCAATGCCATCACCAATGCCAAGATCTCTTTCTCGACCGTACTGTACGACCTCTGGTGCTTAACGAACTTCTTCGAGAAAAAGGACACGGGGCAATAAATTCCATCACTCTGCTGCGTCAATACAGCTCCAGCCCCTATATCACTGGCATCTACAAATAACGTAAACGGCGCTCCAAAATCTGGCAACACTAGTACAGGCGCCTCGGTCAACAGTCTTATGGTCTTTTCAAACGCTTCTTGCGCTGTTCCATTCCACTCTCACTTCTTGCTCTTTGATAGCAAACTCGTCATAAGAGCGGCTACGGTGGAGAAATTTCTGCACAAGGTATCTCAACAATTCTTTCTTACTCCTGGGCACTGGGAAGTTGTCGATGGCCTCTACCTTTGTTCTTACCGGAACACGCAACCTCTCCTTGCCCTACTATATATCCAAGGTACTCCAGGTGGGCTCTTCCGAACTCGATTTTTGCTAAGTTGATCGTCATGTTGACCTTCTCCAATCGATCTAACAAATTTAAAAGTCAATCCACGTGATCCTTCCAGGAATCAGCGAACACTACGATATCATCGATGTATACTGCACATCCTTTGAAATACCTAATTCATTACTCGTTGGAAACAACTGCCACTATTCTTCATTCCGAACGACACCACTTTATACTGGTACAAGCCGTCGGGTGTCGCGAATGTGAAACCCTCTTGACTCCCTTGGAAAGGGGAATCTGGTAGTATCCCTTCAGCAGGTCTATTTTTGAGACATACCACGCACTCCCAATCCGATCTATGCAATCATTTATGCGTGGTATCGGGAACGAGTCAGCGACTGTGACTGCATTCACTTTCCTATAATCGGTGCAGAACCAGTACGTACCATCACTCTTCTTCACCAGGAGGCACGGTGAACTCCAGTCACTGTCGCTAACCTCTGCCAAGTCGTTATCTAGCAAATAATTTACTTCGTCTCTCATCGCCGCTGCTTTCTCCGGGTTAACTCTGTAAGGGTGCTGCTTGATGGGGTCAGCACTCCCTACATTTACCTCATGCACTGTTCCGCGGTGTATTCTGGGCACGTCCGTGAATAACGACTTATTCCTCCGGAGGATCTCCACTAGTTCCTGGCGTTGGTCATCCTCCAAATGACCCAGACGCTCACCTATGTTGGCCAGGCTTTCTGTATTCGATATCTTCGCGCCATCGGCCGTCTCTAACTTACAGTTCTCCTCCTCTATTCCTTTGCCGTCTCCTACACAAAGCACAGTCGTCTGCGACGGGGTTTCCATCTGTTCATCTTTGCCTAGAGGTTATCTCTGTCATAGTACTTCTTTATCATGTCCCATAGCGCCTTCTGGATGGTATATGATTTTGCTTTCACAAAATCTCGACTCGTATATACTTCCTTTCACTGGCAGGAGGACTAACACCTGATCTTCATGAAATCTCCTGCCCTTTGCCTTCCTGTCGTGATATCTGACCATCTCCGCTTGGGACGTTGTCATATTTTCCTTGGCCAAATCACTGGCCCTAGAGAGTCACTCTCTAAAAGTCTTTCCATATTGTCCCACATCCACCTTCTACCTATCCTCGGTGAGCTGCGCCTTCAGCACACCCATTGGGCTCCTCACTGAGTGTCTGTACACCAAATGAAATGGGGTGAATCCCAGTGGTTATACTACCGCATCCCTGATGGCAAACAACACGAATGGTAATGCCTTGTCTCATTTACTCCCTTCTTCAGCGCAGTATACCCTCAACAAGCTCTTTAGCGTTCCATGGAAATGCTCCAACGCTCCCTGCGACTAAGGGTGACGCGGTGACGAGCGCACTTGCTCTACCCTCCATCCTTTCACAGTTTCCCTAAACAACTTCGACTGGAAGATGCTCCCTTGGTCCGTCTGGATAACCTTGGGCATGCCTACCCACGCAATGTAGTTCTGTAGTCTATTCAGAACGGCTCGTGACGTCACTCTTCTCAAGGGGATCGTTTCGGGGAAACGGGTGGCTGTGCACATAATGGTCAGTAAATACTCATGGCCTTTTCTGGTTCTTGGCAACGGACATACACAGTCTATCAAGACCCTCTCAAAAGGCTCACCAAACGCCGGTATGGGCTTTAAAGGTGCCTTCGGTATAGCCGGAGCCGGCTTACCTGCACGTTGGCATGCCAAACATGTCATACAATACCTCTTTACCTCCTTCAACACGTTCGGCCAATACTCCTGCACCTTATTAAAGGTCTTCTTCACCCCTAA
>NC_091166.1:11813550-11816050 GCF_040958095.1 Procambarus clarkii
TAAAGAGCGGAGGTTTCCACACTGCGGTCTACACTAAGGAAACGAACATAGGAATGTGCCAAAACAGCGACTGCCCAGACAGGTACAAGAGGAGTGTTGTTAACGCATATGTCGACCGTGCTCTCAGCCACAGCTCAGAATGGAAGCAAGTCGACGAAGAACTCTGTAGGGTAAGGCAGGTCCTAGTCAACAACGGCTTCTCCAATGGTTTCGTCGAAGACATCATAAGAAGGAAAGTGAAACGTCATGCAACCTCTGCAGAGACAACTAACACAACACCTATAACCCCTATTAGACTATTTTACAGGAACTTTTTTTTCCACAGCTCATAAAACGGAGGAAAGGGTCTTGAAAGATATTGTATATAGAAACGTTATCCCTACAGACAAAAATCAGAGGATACAAGTGACGATTTACTATAAAACCAGAAAAAAGCCAGCCTACTCATGAGAAACTCTCCAGACACAAAGCAGAACGCTTTAAAAGAGACCAACGTCGTCTATGCCTTCAAATGCCCACTTGGGGACTGTAAGCTCCAAAAAAACCAGTATATAGGCAAGACAACAACATCTCTTTCTAGGCGTTTAACGATGCATAAGCAACAGGGCTCCATTAAGGAACATATATCTCTTCCCACAACCAAACCATCGCCAGAGAAATCCTAGTAAACAACACAGAAATCATCGATAGATACAGCGATAGCAGACGGCTTGACATTTGCGAGGCACTGTACATTAAGAAGTCAACACCAGCAATCAACAGCCAATTAATGCACAACTATATTCTACCCACCTCAAGACTCCGCTCCAATATAGAAGCATCAAGAAATATGAACCAATAGGCTTTCTACAATCACTTCCATTTCAATACCCATTGTTTCGTGTTCTGTCTTGTGTTGATGAAATTAATACCCTATTAAATACCACCTCACCCAATCCACCTCACTCAAATGTATATATAAACAAATCGGAGATACGTAAGTTCTATTCAGTTGTGTATGTGTAATGTCTTTGAAAATGTAATAAGTTTTACGAAACGCGCTCAAGTGTCGCGTCAGACTAGAAATAAAAATGAATTTTGGAGAACTGATTTTTGAATTATCTCCAACAGTGAAAAGAAATGTACGAAAGATTGAGAAAATTCTTGTTAGAATTATTAATCTTACTTTTTCGGTCATATTTAATAATATATGTCTACAGGAAAGACTGCTACCAAAATATACTAATATATATATATATATATAATAATATATAATATATATATATATATATATATATTTATATATATATATATATATATATATATATATATTATATATATATGTGCAAACAAGCCTGAATGGTCCCCAGGACTATATACAACTGAAAACTCACACCCCAGAAGTGACTCGAACCCATACTCCCACAACTGGTATGTACAGGGACGCCTTAATCCGCTTGACCATCACGACCGGACACTAGGAAGTGATAGCCGAGGCTATATGAACCACTTCCCCGCCGGCACTCGGATGGTAATCTTGGGCATAGCATTTTATCAAATCACCTCATTCTTTGGGGCACACGTGAGGAACACAAATGCAAACAAGCCTGAATGGTCCCCAGGACTATATACAACTGAAAACTCACACCCCAGAAGTGACTCGAACCCATACTCCCACAACTGGTATGTACAGGGACGCCTTAATCCGCTTGACCATCACGACCGGACACTAGGAAGTGATAGCCGAGGCTATATGAACCACTTCCCCGCCGGCACTCGGATGGTAATCTTGGGCATAGCATTTTATCAAATCACCTCATTCTTTGGGGCACACGTGAGGAACACAAATGCAAACAAGCCTGAATGGTCCCCAGGACTATATACAACTGAAAACTCACACCCCAGAAGTGACTCGAACCCATACTCCCACAACTGGTATGTACAGGGACGCCTTAATCCGCTTGACCATCACGACCGGACACTAGGAAGTGATAGCCGAGGCTATATGAACCACTTCCCCGCCGGCACTCGGATGGTAATCTTGGGCATAGCATTTTATCAAATCACCTCATTCTTTGGGGCACACGTGAGGAACACAAATGCAAACAAGCCTGAATGGTCCCCAGGACTATATACAACTGAAAACTCACACCCCAGAAGTGACTCGAACCCATACTCCCACAACTGGTATGTACAGGGACGCCTTAATCCGCTTGACCATCACGACCGGACACTAGGAAGTGATAGCCGAGGCTATATGAACCACTTCCCCGCCGGCACTCGGATGGTAATCTTGGGCATAGCATTTTATCAAATCACCTCATTCTTTGGGGCACACGTGAGGAACACAAATGCAAACAAGCCTGAATGGTCCCCAGGACTATATACAACTGAAAACTCACACCCCAGAAGTGACTCGAACCCATACTCCCACAACTGGTATGTACAGGGACGCCTTAATCCGCTTGACCATCACGACCGGACACTAGGAAGTGATAGCCGAGGCTATATGAACCACTTC
>NC_091166.1:11818550-11848550 GCF_040958095.1 Procambarus clarkii
CCTGGCTGCATACGTTTTGCTCTCTGGCAAACCTTGGAGATGTTGTCGTTGTTGGATATTTCTTCCATATTAGTTGTATAGGGATGTATGTATCGACGAACTTTGGAGGGAAGAGCAGGCTCAATCTCTTGAAGGAGATTATCGTCACAACTCTCCCCCGAAGCCTGCGGTTATGGAAGAAGTACGTCGTTATGTGGTGGAGTAATAGATGGAGTCGCTTCTACTTCATAAACTCTGGAGAGATCATTGGCTAAGATGTTGTCGGAATCTTGGTATAGCGTGTCTCCAGGTTGAATTTCTGCAGTTATCAAACCCATAGTAGAAGACGTTGAGATGAGAAGTGGGCGTGCTGCAGGAGGGGTAGGGTGGTGTGGTCCGTGTTGAATGGTAGACCAAGCACTTTTCAGGTGTGGAGTGAAGTGCTGGAGCTTCAGGATGATGAAGAGTAGCTCCTTGCCAATTGTTCCGTAGTTCCTTGTAGCAGTAGTCGCTGACAGGTGTATTCTCCTCGCCTCGTTGCTGCATCACGACACCGCCAACGTCGGTACCACTGGCGTCGACATGGAGGATGAAGGGCTTATCTGACGAGGTGAGAGTGGAATTAGAATATGGCAAAGGAGCACTATTAGGGTCCTGAAAATGGTTGGGAACATCAATATGGATTTTTGAATTAGAAAGCGCTGACTCCTTTTCAGTGCTTTCGGGAGGAGAAGCAGGGAAGGTCTCACTGTGGATGTAGGGTTCTGTAAAGGTAGAACAGTTGGTCATGACAGTGGGAGGAGTACCATTATATTGCTTCAGGAGGTTGACGTGGCACAGCTGGGTCTTCCGCCGCCTATCTGGAGTCTCTATAACGTAGTTGTTGTTATTTCTGCACTCTTTGACTCGGTAGGGTCCTGAAAACCTGTTTTGTAAAGGTGAACCTGGGATAGGGAAGTATGCTAGGATGAAGTCTCCCGGCTTAAATTTTCTTACTTTGCTGGTCTGGTCGTAATGAGTCTTCATCCTCTCCTGGGCTTTCAACAGATTATCATGGGCAAAACGGTGGACTCTCTCTAGAATGTGTTTAAGGTTTTGAAGAAACTGGGGCACATTCTGATGCTCACTGAAGGTGGCATCTCTGAGAGAGTCTTTGAAAGCCTTAAGGGGAGTACGGCACTTACGGCTGTAGAGCATCTCATAAGGAGATACTCCTAGGGACTCATTGGGGAGACTTCTGTAAATACACATTATAAGGTCGATTTGCTTATCCCAATCCTTAGAGGTTTCACTACAAAACTTTTTCAAGAGTGCTTTGATAGTCTGATGACTACGTTCAAGAGAA
The DNA here is from genome assembly GCF_040958095.1 of Procambarus clarkii. NCBI lineage: Eukaryota > Metazoa > Arthropoda > Malacostraca > Decapoda > Cambaridae > Procambarus > Procambarus clarkii. The sequence continues at coordinate 11,819,875 of NC_091166.1, forward strand.
CCCTGTGAAGCAGGATGATAGGGGCTGGACAATACCTGTTTGATGTTGAACTCCTCCAGTGTCCTTTTGAAGAGATCACTGGTGAAGTTGGTACCACAGTCGCTCTGAATCTCCCTGGGAAATCCGTATTGAGTGAAGATCTTCAATAGATGTTTTACAACCGTAGCAGCCGTGATGTTCTTCACTGGAACTGCTATGGGAAATCTGGTGGTAGGACACAGGATGGTTAAGATATAGGCATTACCTGAACTGGTCCGAGGTAAAGGACCAACACAGTCTATTATAAGTCTGTGGAAAGGTTCCACAGGCACCTGTATGGGAATCAGTGGCGCTCTGGGAATGGAGATGTTCGGTTTGCCTGCCATCTGACATGTATGACACTGTTTTACGTACTGTTTGACGCTATTTACCATACCTGGCCAGTAGTAGTCTTGACGAATTCCATGGTAAGTCTTGTTGAATCCGTAGTGGGAGAATGCTCCGTGGGCCAGGTGTAGAATAGTGGGCCGCAGGCTGGTAGGAATCACAAGTTGTTCGATGTTGGCCCAATCGTCCTCCTCCTTCAGTTTACTGGGTCTATATCTGCGGTAGAGCAAGTCGTTCTCTAGGAAGAACCCAGGAATACTGTCGGGTTGAGTCTCAGCCTGGAAAAACAATGGTGTTAAAGTAAGATCTTCCCTCTGCAACTTACGGAACTCCAACTTGGTCAGATTCGGGGTAGTTTCTGAGGGTCTTGAGGGACAGCGGTAGCAGTAGAGTCAGCTGGCTGTGGACGTGCGGCTTGTGCACGGGTGGTCACGAGAACCGGAAGGAGAAACTTCATCACTCTCTTGAACCTCTGCTGGAACATACGCTAGTATAGGGTTAATTGGCACAGAGGTACACACCTGGGGTTTGTCCATGACGATCAGGTTGGTCGGTTGCAGGTCTTCTGCCAAGTCGTTGCCTAGGAGAAGTTGCACTCCAGGCATGGGAAAAGGCTTTTCCCTGACGGCGACTTGGACTTCTCCGTTCACGTAGGGACAATCCAGGTGGACTCTGGCGAGAGGGTATGGAGTGGTAGCAGTGAGGTCAGTGATGAAGACAGTTTCTCCGGTGTAGGCGATGCTGGGTACAGCCGACTTCAAGATGATCGATTGAAGAGCCGCTGTGTCCCTCAAGATCTTCAATTTGAAACGTCCCTCCGGATTTGAACCGTTGGCAGAGACAGTTCCAGTATACAGGTGGTTACTGAAAAGAGAAAGATCATTAACATTAACACCAACATTCATCACAGGCTTACCGGACTTAGGAGGAGTTGGTTTGGGTTTCTGTGGGTCAGTGGTTCCCTTGTATTGAGACTTACCACACTTGTCTATGGTATGTCCATAGAGTCTACAATACTTGCAGTACAATTGCGAGCTAGCTTGATCGGTGCTCACTTTCTCGTAACTGTACCACGACTTCTTACTGGAGGATGGTTCGGGTGTCAGCCGGTAGGATGAGGCTGTAAGTGTCAGCCGACTTAGCACACTTCAGGTAGTCGGTTTCTTCTTTATCTGCTAAGTATAGACGGACAGGAGGCGGCACACGCCTCAAGAATTCTTCAACTAGCATCAGGTTGACGAGTTCTGTAAAAGTAGAGACATGTGCTGCTTCCAGCTATTTCATAAAATATCTCCGTTTTGTGTTAGCAAACTCGAGGAAGGTAGTGGTACTTGCCTTCAGGTGGTCACGGAATTTCCTTCGATAACTTCTGTGGAGAGGAGGTAGGCGTCCAACACTGCTTGTTTCAGAGTCTGGTAGTCATTCTCAGACGCCAGAGTACTGAGTGTGACTGCAGCTCTACCTGTAAGATGTACTCTGAGAAGGGTTGCCCATTGGTCGACAGGCCAACTGAGTTGATTAGCAAGGGTTTCAAAGGTGGTGAAAAACACATCAACTTCTGCTTCTACAAAGGATGGCATTAACTTACTTGCATGTGATATATTAAAACTGACGGGAAGATTGGCAGTAGCTTGCTGGCGTTGAGCGAGGTGTGAAGTTTCCAACGTGTATTCTCGTTGACGACACTCTAGAGCCAGAGTCGCTTGTTGCTTGTCATGTTCACGTTGCATCTCCAACTCGCGTTGTTTTGTTTCAAGCTGTATCCGTTCACGTTCACGGAGTAACGCAATCTCACGTTCTTGTTCTTCCTTTCGTATGGCAGCTGCTCGTTCTTGTTGTTCGATGGCTTCCCTTTGCTGCTCGCGTTCAATCTTGGCCAGCTCTATTTTGAGTTTCATCGTTGCCAAATCAGTTTTATCTGCAATATAGTAAGTTTCATGAGTATCAGAGTCTATCTTACCTTGCTCTAAATAGTGATCCAGCAACAGGTTGTGTATGTCATTTTTGTTGGCTTGGTAGGGAACTTCTAGTTGATACTCATATGCAAGAGTTTGTAATTCAGTTCTCTTGGCTCGACTTAAAGTCTCTATTTCACCTGCTGGATCTGCACGGAAAGCTTGGAGACGAAACATGGTGAAATTAGCAAATAAATGTACAACGAATATACAGTTATAGTGAATGTCAGAAACAGGACAACGTGGCAACTGGTACCTATCCTGTGGAATCTTTAACAATTAAAGTTAAGTACAAGATGTTAAATGATTAATTTAAATCAAGGTCGCAGGAAATCTTGTACCCGGTATTCATGTAAGAGGATAATGGCAAGAAAATCCTACTAACAAATGAAACAGAGTTTCGAAAACAAATGAAACAGTTAATTGCCTCAAAAGTAAAATTGGTAGTCCAAGGATGTAGGCATACCTTGCCGAGTCTCTATAGGACATAAAGCAAGTTTTTCCTACTGAAATTAATATGATACTTACAGAATTAGCGAACTTTTGTGCTCTGAAAAAGTAAGCTAATTCCCTACCGTTGTATGTATCATCATCTCTGACTGACGTGTAAGGGTGCGAGGTGTCAACTGGTGACGAGAACTGCTGCTGAGGTCCCAATTCAGCAACTAAAGTTCGAGCTAGAGGAACTATGGCCCTCTTTGTCCTCCTACAGTCAGATTGCAGAAGATTGGGTGCACTTGACCCGGGGGCAGACCACAGTACCAGGGTACCAATATGATGATCTGTCAAAAATGAGAAATATCCAAGGGACAAAGATGGTAAACACGAGTAATAACACGGAGGGAGAGATGACCAATTAAGAGTATGACTGCGGCCTACAGTCACCACGTAATCCAAAGTTGTCTCACCTTCACCATATGCTACTCTCGTAATGCACAATACACCGCACCATATAAAAATGAAATTGAATATGAAAAATAGTAAAAGCTACGTTAACAAAGTTAAATACGCTTACCATAAATTACTACTTGGCACCAGTACCTGAGCGAGGCTCCTAGGACAGGCCCCCATATAATATGTGATGGTAACGCGTTGGTGTTCGGCTGTTCAAAAGCTAGGGGTATGGCCTCGTCACATAGAAACAAAAAAAATAGAAAATCTGGAACTTCGTCTGTGGTAAGGTAATGAGAAGACACAAAACACAAGTAAATTTAACAATGCGGTTTTAATTACGTTAGAAAAGCAAAACATGAATAAACTGGACATACAAATTCGTATAATAAAATCAATCAATCAAAATAATAAGAATAATCAAATGACAAAATGAAAAGTTACGTTAAGACAAGTGAGTAAGTGCCTCGCTGTGAAGAAGTCAACACAAACAATCAACAGCCAATTAATGCACAACTATATTCTACCCACTTCAAGACTCCATAACAATATAGAAGCATCAAGAGGAAAATATGGGCCAATAGGCCCTTTGCAGTTACTTCCTATTCTTCCCTTTCATCTATACCCATTGAACCGTGTTCGGTCTTGTGTTGAAAGTTTCTTCACCTCATCCAAAACAGTTGTAACATATCATCTCACCCAAATGCGAGTATATAAGAGAAAAACTGTTAAAATATTCGCATAGTAAAACTCTGTTTAGTGTTTGCAGGTTATAGTTGTGTGTGTGTAAACTAAAATCTTTGAAAATGTAATAAGTTATTACGAAACGCATTCAAGTGCCGCGTCAGACTAGAAATTAAAATAAATTTTGGAGAATTGATTTTTCAATTACCATCAACAGTAAAAAGAAACATAAGAAATATTGAGAAAATTCGTGTTAGAATTATTAATCTTACTTTTTCGGTCATATTTAACAACATATGTTTACAAGAAAGACTGCTAACAAAATATACTAATATATATATTTCTATATAAATAAAAATCTAAATATTCGTTTGTTCAAATTCGCTAATCTCCGAAAAGTTCTTCACCGATTGCTTTGAAATTTTCACACAACATTCCATTTGCATCCAGGCAAGTTTTTATATACATTCTAAATCGATATCACGTCTGTGAGTGGATTTTTTTTTTAAACTGTGTTTTTCATGTGAGGAAATGTTCAAAACCTCTTTACCGATTGCTTTGAAATTTTGATACAACGTTGCATTGGAATAGGCAAGTGTTTTTATATGTCTACTATATACATGCTTCACCTGTGACAGGAAAAAAACATGCTTTTCTTGAAAAACAGTGCCATCTGGGAGCCGGTCGGCGGAGCAGACAGCACGCGGGACTTGTGATCCTGTGGTCCTGGGTTCGATCCCAGGCGCCGGCGAGAAACAATGGGCAGAGATTCTTTCACCCTATCCCCCTGTTACCTAGCAGTAAAATAGGTACCTGGGTGTTAGTCAGCTGTCACGGGCTGCTTTCTGGGGGTGGAGGCCTGTTCGAGGACCGGGCCGCGGGGTCACTAAAAGCCCCGAAATCATCTCAAGATAACCTCAAGATCTGTAGGACGTAGGAGCAATACACGCTTTAATCTCCAAAAGTTCTTCACTGAATGCTTTCAAATTTTGACACAATATTCCATTCAAATAGGTATATGTTTTTATATACCTACTATTTAGCCGACACACCTGTGACAGGTAAAAAGATGCATTTTTTAAAACAGCCCCATCTGTTGCACATAAAACCAACACAAGCTATTCAAATTATGTTATGATTCCATTTCAATGTTTCCGATTGCATTGATAAATTGAATTTTCATGTATTTTGATTTATTTTAATTTTGATTTAATTATTTTGTGTGACATTGCGCTGGAATCGAGCTGTGTTGTTTATCATACCGTTCATTTCGTGGGTATAGTTTATTTGTTTCTTTTTTCATTGCTTTTAATTTCTTTTTTTTTTATCTGTTCTTATTATTTTTCCGTGCAATTGGTGGTAAAATTGAGCTGTGTCGATTGATCTGTGTTTGAATTTAAATATTTCGCTAGTGTTTTTTTGTTTTTGTTTTGAAAGCACGAAAATGAACAACACGTTTATTTCGCAGCTCCAAATGTGCAACAAACAGCTGTGAATCCACCGGCTACAGCGTTAACTGTTTTTTTCACATAATGTCAAAATGACGTATTTGCGAAAACAATGCTATATTCGGAAGTGCCTACGTATTACACATGGAATGCCAGTAGCAAATAATGTGAACAACGCAAACGAGGAGAGCGAGTCGACAGACAACTAGCATATTCAAATAAACTACGATAGGCAGACCGTACACCGTGCATCCTAATCAGGATGAATGCTTCTTTCTTCGCATTCTGTTGGTAAATGCGCCTGGTCCAACGTCTTTCCAGCAATTGAGATTTGTCAACGGCGTAACACATGCCACTTCCCGTAGTGCATGTCAAGTTCAGAATTTATTGGATATCGACCGGCACTGGGATGTATGCATTAATGACGCGTCCAACACGTCACATCCAAATAAAATTCGTGCATTGTTTGCAATCATATTGACCACCGGCTCTCTGTTATCTCCAGCAGAGTTATGGGAGAAATATAAATTGCACATGGCTGAAGATATTATCCGTCGAATATGCAAGGCAAATTCAAATATGAACATGGATTTTACAGCAAAAATCTACAACAAAGCGTTCATAATGATTAAAGACGTGTGCTTAGAAATCGCGAACAAATTTCTCAATCAATTGGAAATGCCATCACCGAATCGATCTGCTGCTGCTTCGTTCGATGTAGAATTGCGTTGTGAACAAAATTACAACATTGGTGATCTATTGTCGTATGTTTAATCAAATATTCCTAGGCTAACGCTTGAGCGAAAAGGCATTAACAATCAAATAACTCAAACTGTCAATAACAGGCTTGGAGAAATCTTCTTAGATGCGCCAGGAGGATCTGTAAAACCTTCCTAATTATATTGATTCTGGCAGCATTTCGATCCCAAAATGACATAACCTTTGCTCTTGCATCATCCGGAATTGCTCTGACATTGCTAACAGGTAGAAGAACTGCTACTTCGGCTTTGAAATCGCCATTGAACATGCAATTCATTGAAACTCCCACGTGCAACATTTCCAAAGCATCCAGCATGGGAAAAGTATTGCAGAAATGCAAACATATTGTTTGGGATGAATGCACAATGCCCCACAAAAAATCGCTCGAGGCTCTTCATCGATCATTGCAAGATTTGCGTAGAAAAATCAGACCATTTGGGAATGCAATAATATTGCTTGCAGTAGATTTCAGGCAAATATTACTTGTAATTCCTCGGTCGACACCAGCGGACGAAATAAATGCTGGCCTGAAATACTGTACTTTGTGGCGCCACGTAAAGACATTTAAATTAACTACAAACATGCGTGTAGTTGTGTTGCTACTGAAAAACGATCCATCAGCTGAGATATTCTCACATCAATTTCTGAAAATAGGGAACGTAAACGTGCCGGTTGATCTGACCTCAGGACGAATTACATTGCCTCATAAATTCTGCAATTTAATGACGTCCAAAGAAGAACTGGTTGAAAAAGTATTTCCCAATATTCAAACCAATTATAAGAATCGCGACTGGCTAAGTGAACGAGCTATTCTTGTAGCCAAGAACAAAACGTCTAAGAACTTAAGAACATTCAAGCGAGGCAATCACATACAAGTTCGTCGACACTGTTGTGGAAGAAGATAAAGCAGTTAATTATCCAATTTTTTTTAATTCACTCGATCTGCCAGGGATACCATCACACGTACGGCAATTGAAAATCGGCTTGTCAATTATCATGTTGCGAAATATCAACCAGCCAAAACTTTGCAACGCCACGCGCCTTGCAGTAAAAAAATCATCAGCAACGTCGTAGAAGCAACAATATTGGCAGGACCTTTCATAGGGGAAGATGTCCTCATTCCTCACATTCCTATGATTCCAACAGATATGTCATTTCAATTTAAAAAATTGTAATTTCCAATTGGATTGGCGTTTCCAATCACTGTCAACAAAGTTCAGGGCCAATCTATAAAATTCTGCAGTTTATATCTAGACACGGATTGCTTCTCACATGGACAATTATATGTTGCGTGTTATAGAGTCGGCAAACCAGACAATCTCTATATCTCCACAGACAATGGAACAACAAAACCACAATGTATACCCACAAGCATTGTGAAATTAAACATATTAGAAACGTGCGCTTTTTCTTTTCTTTCTTTGCCATTTAACCAGACTGAGCCACAGCAACGCGTGGCGGGTACTGCTAGTATATAAATAAAAATGGAAATGTTCCTTTGTTCAAAATCGCTAATCACCGAAAGTACTTCACCGATTGCTTTGAAATTTTCACACAACGTTCCATTCACATCCAAGCATGTTTTTATATACATTCTATATGGATGTCACGTCTGTGACGATAAAAAACATGTTTCTTCTTAAAAACTGTGTTTTTCATATGTTTTTCATGTGAGGGAAATCTTTGAAACCTCTTTACCGATTGCTTTGAAATTTTGACACAATGTTGCATTCGAATAGGCGTGTATTTTTATTTATCTACTATATACATGCCTCACCTGTGACAGGAAAAAAACATGCTATTTTTGAAAAAGAGCGCCATCTGTTGGACGTAAGGGCAACACACGCTGTAATCTCCGAAAGTTCTTCATCAATTGCTTTGAAATTTTGACACAACGTTGCATTCGAATAGGCGCATCATTTTATATACCTACTATATAGATTTTACCCCTGTGACAGGTAAAAACATGCGTTTTTGAAAAACAGCGCCATCTGTTGCACATTATAGCAACATGAACGCTATATTAAATATATCACAAATTCCATTTGAATGTTTCTGATTGCATTGATAAATTTTATTTTCATAGATTTCGATTTATTTTATTTCTAATGAATTATTTTGTGTGACATTGTGTTGGAATTGAGCTGTGTTGTTTACCATACCGTTCATTTCGCAAGTATAAGTATAGATGCCACACCTGTTACAGGACAAACTATGCTTTCAATGTTTCTGATTGCATTGATAAATTGAATTTTCTTAGATTTTGATTTTTTCATTTTGATTTAATTATTTTGTGTGAATTGTGTTAGAATTGAGCTGTGTTTTTTTTCCAGACCAATAATTGCATGAGAATAGTTTATTTTTATATTTTTTTCATATTTTCATATCATTTTTTTAACTGTTTTTCTTATATTGCAATGATAGGAACATCAGATTACTTGATGTTCCCAATTTTCTGATGGGAACATCAGATCATTTGGGAATGCATCGGACAAGGGAGTGGGGAATGGTGGGGATGATGAGGGGACGGAAGTGAGAGATGGTGCGGAGGACGAGGGGACAAGGGAGGGGGTAATGGTGGTGAAGGATGAGGGGACGGGGGAGTTTGGGATGGTGGGGACGAGGAGATGGGGAAATGGAGAATGGTGGGGAGGACATAGGGACTGGGGAGTGGGGCATGGTGGGGAGAACAAAGGGACAAGGGAGTAGGGCATGGGGGAGTGGGGAACGGTGGGGAGGACGAGGGGACGGTGGAGTGGGGAATGGTTGGGAGGCCGATGAGACGGGTGAGGGGAAAATGATGAAGAGGACTGGGGGACAGGGTAGGTTACTGTGGCCGGGTACTACTAGTCCTAAGAATAAGAACCCAACAACGAACGCTCACAGCTTCTGACGACTCTGCCGCCCCTCCAGTTTTGTTACCTGCTCCTTGAGCTCACGGCTGCCCACAGATGATGTAGCATCCCCAGAAGGCAGCTAAGTACACAGTGACCCAAATGTGATTGAAACAAACGACAAGACCAACCCATGGTATCCCATTTCGACCTCATTAGTGTTGCTCCCTGGAGGAAGTTGTTCCCAACGTTCATAATAATAATAATAATAATATTTTATTCAGGAAGAGTACATACATAGATGCAAAGTTACAAACATAATGTTGAATTTATAGATAGAGCTAGTACATAAAATACCTAAAGCCCCTAATACGCATAGCGTTTCCGGCAAGGTGTGGGGAAAAAACACTTAGACTAAAACTTAATAGTAATTGGGAGTAAAGTATAAATTGTGTTGAAAAAAAGGAATAAAAAAAGAAGAAAAGGGGGAACATGGAAAAAATCAGCAATTGTACAAGTTGGTCACCAAACAGCATTGTTTAGAATAGCAAGACATGGGTTGACATTTAGAGACTAAAGTAGGTTACATTGAGCTAATTAGGTAATAGTTAGTTCAACTCTTAAACTGGTTGAGAGAGGTACAGCCATTGACTTGATTAGTGAGGTCATTCATCATGCTGGGTCCCTTGAGTTGTCGAGCATTTCTAGTTTGGTTAAGGCGCACTCTTGGAATATCAAATTGGTATTGGTTTCTGGTGTGGTGCTCATGGGTTCTGAACAACCTTCTAAGAAGTTTTTAAGGCCAGGATTGACATTACAGTTCAGAGTTTTAAATATATAGAGTACACATGAGAGGATGAGCAGTGACTTAATATCTAACATATTCAAAGATTTAAGTAAGGGTACCGAGTGCTGTCTGGGGCCAGAGTTAGATATTGTTCTAATAGCAGCTTTGTGTTGAGTAATTAGAGGACGTAAATGATTTTGGGTAGTAGAACCCCAAGCACAAATACCATAATTGAGATAAGGATAGATGAGAGAGTAATAGACCGTCACCTGGGCAGGGCGAAGTACATAATATTTGATCTTAGAGAGAATGTCAACAGTTTTAGAAACTTTTTTCATATATTTAGAATGTATCCCTGGAAATTCAGCTTGTTATCGTTGAAAACACCATGGAATTTGCCATCTACTCTGTTACTAATTTGGATATTATTTATTCTTAGATTAATTTGATTTGAGGATTTATTACCAAACAAAATATAGAAAGTTTTGTCAATGTTAAGGGTGAGTTTGTTAGCAGTTAGACGAAGATGGACTTAATTTAGTTCAGTGTTCACTGTGACATTTAGAGCAAGAGGGTCAGGACTGGAGAAAATGAAGGTTGTGTCATCAGCAAATAGAATTGGTTTGAGGTGTTGAGAGGCATGTGGAAGGTCATTAATATATATGAGAAAGAGGAGAGGGCCAAGTAGGCTTCCCTGAAGAACACCAATGTTGATGGTTAGGGTTGGAAAAATGGACTTATTCACAGAAACATACTAGGGCCTGTCAGTAAGGTAAGACTGAAGATATTGGAGGGAGTGACCTCTGACTCCATGGTGATGTATTTAAAGAAGGTTTTGGTGGTTCACAATGTCAAAAGCCTTACGTAGGTTAACAAATAACCCAACAGGGAACTCATTTTTATCAAGAGCTGCATGTATCAAGTTAATTTTACTAATTAGTGCATCAGTAGTGCTCTTTTTGGGTCTGAAGCCATATTGGCAAAAGCTATGTATATTGTGTTTGGGTAGATTAGAGTAAAGCTGCTTGTAGATTAGTTTTTCAAATATTTTTGACAAGTTTGGCAGAATTGATATAGTTTTGAAGTTCTTGACATCAGTGGGATCACCACATTTATGGACTGGGGTTACTCTCTCTCTTTTTTTTAGAATATCTGGAAAGGTTTGGAGTTCACGTTACTTGTTTTAGAACAATGCAATGGCAGGAGCTAAAAATCTGGAGGCTTTTTTGTAAATTAGAGTTGGTATCTCAGCAAGGGCATTAGACTTTGTTTTAAAGGAAAGAATTATCTCATTAACATCAGTGGAATTAGCAGGCATTAGGTACAGAGACTCTGGATAGTTACCTGTAAGGTAGTCCTTGACATTAGTACGGGAGGACGGAATATCATTAGTAAGGGATGTCCCAATGAATGAGAAGAACCTATTGAATTCAATAGCAGTATCAGAGGCTGAAAGCAAACCGTTGTTATTGGATAGGAGTATTGTTTTTTTATTTAAAAAAAAAATTTGAAAACAATATATTAAAAATAGTGCTCCATGTTTTTTAATGTTGCCCTTAATTTGGGTGAATTTATTTTCGTAGTATTTTATTTTGGCTCCTAATTATTTTAGACAGCATTGATGAGTAAATCTTTGAAAATTCTTTGGAGACGACTCCTAACCTATACTTCTTCTCATGGTCATTTTTTTTTATTAATAGATTTAAGTATTCCCTTTGTAAACCATGGATTGTTTAGCCTTTTAGTTGTGACTTGTTTCGTTAGCATAGGACAGTGGGTGTTATAAAGACTGAGAGTTTTCTGAAGAAATGTTTGCACTGCTAGGTTGATGTTCTCTATGTTACCTAATTCGGTCTCCTAGTTCAGCAATAAAATGAGTTAAAATTTTATTGCTGCATCAGCAGCAATAAAATTGCCTATAGAAGTTTCATTGTGCAGCCTAAAACTTATCTTCCTTGTATCTAGAGGTGGTTTGTTAATGTTGGTTAGGAGAAATGTGGGGTAATGGTCTGTGGTTCTGTCAATGATTATCCCTGAAGTAAGTGGAGAGGTTATGTTAGTCCAGATGTGGTTAAGAGCCGTGGCAGTACTATCAGTGATTCTAGTAGGTCTAGAGATTAAGGGTATGAGGAAGCAGGAACTCATACAGTTGAGAAACTAGCATTGTTACCACATCGACGAGCCTTCCCCATTTACCTGCCTACATTTATCCTGCTACCATGCATACCATGGGAGCCGGTCGGCCGAGCGGACAGCACGCTGGACTTGTGATCCTGTGGTCCCGGGTTCGATCCTGGGCGCCGGCGAGAAACAATGGGCAGAGTTTCTTTCACCCTATGCTCCTGTTACCTAGCAGTAAAATAGGTACTTGGGTGTTAGTCAGCTGTCACGGGCTGCTTCCTGGGGGTAGAGGCCTGGTCGAGGACCGGGCCGCGGGGACACTAAAGCCCCGAAATCTTCTCAAGATAACCTCAAGATCTCAAGAAGATAACCAACACCAAGCCCAGTAAGGCCACTAAGAAAGATAGCAGACCTATCAGGAATAACCCAACTAGCTAGGCCAGCAACAGGAATAGTGCGGTTGTCTCCCCCTCGGGGGCTACCGGGGAGGGGAACCGACTCTCCCCCTTGACAACAAAAACAAACCATCACAGCTGGGTGGAGCGATGTCATCGGCGTCTCCGACACGGACCATGCAACAATTATGTAACCATATGGAGCAACTTAAACAAGCTGCAGCAACTTGTTCCGACTTCAAGCGCTTCGCTGATAACCCATAACTCAAGTTATTAACCCAAATACATGAAGACCAAATATCAGTAATCGAAGAGCAGTCAGCCATAATAATGAACCTACAAGGTGAAGCTATAGTCATGCTCAAGAATAATCAAGATCTGTCTACCAGAGTCGGCCTCCTGGAACTGGAATTAAGCTCTCTTAAGAACACAGTAACTAACTTTCAACCAGCAGAAATCACTAGAAAACAGGAAGAAATGTTACAAAAGTTTGAGAACCATCTTAACCCCCTACAACAGCAACACACTGTTACCCAAGACGAATCAGACCAACATAAGCTCCTTGATTCTATCATTATCTCCTCACATGAGATAATGTGATAATGAGATAATGATTTCCCCAAAAAACCGACGGAAAATACTGTGCTGCCATCCTGATCCGATAATTGCATAATGAGATGAAGTATTCAATTCAAGCAAGAATCATCAAATCAGCTTATAGAGTGGTACCAAATCATTTGGTGAAAATAATAGAAAAATTCGTGTGAAATTAGATAGCTGCCCTGCAAGTCAGACCTTAGCAAAGGTGTAGTCTCTAGTCAAACCTCTGTTTATATGAATGAATGAATGTCTGACCAGGATCACACAAAGTCTCTTCTTTGAACTGCGTGGAATCCGTAAAAATTCATTGCATCAATTAAACATTGTTTTGTGCGAGATGGTAAAATTCTAGCTAAGAAGACTGACGCTGGGAAAACTTATGAAATAAACACTAAGGCACACCTCAGGTCTTTCCTCGATGACTGTGGGATAAGAGCCGAATAATCAGATTATAAATTATATATTTATTATTTATTTATGTGTATACAAGAAAGTACATTGGGTTTGTGAGGAAACATAGCATGGTGTTAACATTTTTGTAAAGCCACTAGTATGCGCAGCATTGGAGTCGCCTGTGGGCTGCTGAGTGGTGTGGATGTGTCGTGTGCCCGCTCCGGCAGTTTTTGGGTGATTGCTGTTTTCGCCGGCAAGGGGTGTGGGTGTCTCTACCCTCCCTGCTGTTCCTGATGGTGGGGACTTGGCGTGTTTGCGATAGGCGGCCCCATTCCAGCTGTCGCGAGGAAAAACTCCATAGGTTTGGAGTTTACTGGCTGTGCTGGTTACCCGCTTGTGGACTTGGTCTTGAATGAAATGCTCCGAGCCCCGGTCCAGGACGTATATGGTGTTGAGCTGGTCACTGCTCGCCGTGTCATCATCAAGTTTGTGGGTGAGGCAGTGTACCGTGATTTTCTCCGGAGGTACGAAGGGCGTACTTTGCAGCTGTAGGACAGCACCGGGTCTGTGACCATTTCGGACCGTAGGGGTGCTGTGACATGTGAGTGTCCATGGGTCCCCCATGGAGTTTCCTCAGTCTCTCCTCCGGCGTTTCTTCCAGAGGTACGGCTCCGTCGTCAGTGTGCGGATGAACTCGCTCTTGTCTGGAACATATTCAGGTGTGAAGACCAACATTCGGACCCCTCGGGATGCGACTGAGGTCCGACATTCCGTCATCTGTCCGGCTGTTAGGGTACTACGTGCGGGTGTTTTATGCCCGACAACCCCGTATTTGTTTCCGGTGTGGCTTGTTGGGGCATCAGGCTGCTGGGTGTACTGCTGATCCGGTCGCTCCAATGAATTTGTTTCATGAAGAGGATTTCCCGCCGCTCCCTCTGGAGGAGGACTCTGGGGATGAGGAGGTGAGCGTCCCGTTCGCTGCTGAGCCTCCCCCAGCATCGCCTGTTGTCCCGGTTGTCGCCGGCACTCCTCTGGATGTTGCGGTGCCGTCGAATGTTACTCCTGCTCCTGTCTCTGGCCCTGCTGCTCCCGTGGGTCTTCCTGGTACTCCCTGTGGGGCGTCGTCATCTGCTTCCTCGTCTTCAGCTGCTGGACTGGGCCCTGCAGCCTCACCTTGGGTCCCTCCTGTGCTGGGTGCTGGGGTGGCTGCGGTGCCTCCTGCTGTGTGTGGTCTGGTTCCTCCTGTGGTAGAGCCTGCTGCCGTTCTGCGTTGGACGTCAGTTCGTCTGGCTGGTGGTGCCCATGTTTCTGGGTCCGCTTCTGGCTCTAACGATATCCGGCCGGAGCCCAAGCGTTCTAGGCGTTCGTCTACTGCCTGGGCCGATGTTGGGGAGTTCAGTGACTGTGGGTCTTCAGGTGTTAACGGCGTGGATCCGGATGCGTCGTTGTCTCCGCGGGTGGTGGTGGCGGAGGTTCATGTGCCTGCTGGTGCTGATGCCCGTGTCTCGGGTGTGCCTTCTGTTCCCTCCCCGCCAGGGGGCTCTCCGTAGTGGGGAGTGGTGGCTTCCGCTGCAAGGGGTGGTGTGGATGCTGGTGCTGGGCGTGGCCTGGTAGTGAATTTACGCAAGGATGCGCGCCGCCCTGGTTCCCTGCAGTCATCTGGTGGTGTGCCCGTGGCCGCTGGTGCTCCTGTGGTGGTGCCCTCTGACCGGCTCTCTCCTGCGGGGTTGCCACTTAAAGCTATGGAGGCTGCAGTTTCCAGGATCCTGCTGTCTGAATGGCCGGAGGATTTTCATGATGAGCAGGTTTCCGTTATATGGAGGAGGGTGGCGGTTACTCGCCTCTGGCATGACACCATCTGGGTTCCCTGTTTGCAGGTGTTTGTTGCCGGGGTTCCGAATAACATGACGGTCCCGGTGGAGGGTGTAGCCTCTTGGGGGAGGTGGCTGCTTTGGGACGCGTTCCATGTGTGGTTCCCCCGGATCTTGTTCCCGGGCAAATATGTTAGCTGATTTCTTGTTCCTGTAGTGTTATGTGCCCCTATGGCCTCCTTGTATTCTGTGCCTATGCCTCTTCCTTCTTTGTTGTGAGGCCGGTGTTTTGGTGAGGGAGTTTTTTGTTCCTGTATTTGCTTTTATGTTGTTATTTTGCCATGTGTGTTTTACTTATGCATTGCTTGACTGTGTGTTTTTTTTTTTATTTTTTTTTTATTTTATTTTTATTTTTTTTTTATTTTTATTTCATTTTATTTTTATTTTATTTTTTAGTTTGTTTTTATTAGTTTTTATTATTATCTTTGATTTTTATTGTTTTTGTTGTTATTTTTATTATTGTTTTTTATTGTTGTTTTTGGCTTGTTGTGTGCTGTGCGATTTTCTTGTTCTATTTCATGATGACCTCTATGATGTGTTTGTTCTCGGTCCTTCAGGCCAGTGCTTGTTTGTTGTGTATGTTACGATGTTTTGTTTTCTTGATTGCATGGAGTGCTTGTATTATTATATAATTGTTATTATTGTATAATTTTGGCCGCTCCCTTTGTTTGTTGCGAGGCGGTTAGTTTGGTGTGAGTGTTTTTATTCATGTCTTCTTTCTGTGATGTACCTTGCACTGGTGTTTTATTAGTGCATTACAATGTTGTACCTGTTTGTTATTTTTGTTTTGTTTGTTGTTTATTGCGTTTTTCTTGTTATGTTTCATGTTATACATCTTGATAGTTGTTTTGTTTATACTGTTTTGTTTTGCAATGTTACTGTGCTTGCTTGTTTGACATTGTTTTCTCTTTTGATGTTTGCTCTTGCATTTCTCATGTTTGTAATTTGCTGTCGGCCCTTCTGGCCGGTGGTTTATTGTCTTGTTTTGTTTTGTTTTGTTTTGTTTGATAATGTACTTATTGTTTTTATTGTATTTAATTTGCATGTGTTACGTGTAAAAATAATAAATAAATAAAAAAGTATGCTCATCATTTCGGGCAGGTCCTTAATCTAACGTATAATTTTAAGTAGGTAAATTCTAGCAAAATTTATAAAGTGATAACAGGTACATTGCATGGGAAAAAATGAGATGAGGGAGATTAGTAAGTATATTAAAGCACATCGGTAGCTCTGATTGATTGCATTGACAACTTGAATGGTAATTTAACAAAGATTAATAAAGATTAATAGTTTCATCTAATAACCAAAGTGTGCTATAGCTCTGCCTTTCCTTTCGAAAAGTTTTTAATTTTATCATTTTAAGCTATTTTTTTCTTCTTTCTAGTTTAACCCACTATTTTGTTTATTGTTCATTTCCTCATTTGTTACTTACTGCATTATTATTTTGATCCTACTGTCTCAATACAGTAACCCTTTTATTACTTCACTTGTTTTTATTATAAATGTGTATTTTAATTACTTTAGTTCATTTATTATGCACCCCATACCCCATCTTGTGCGCGGTAGTGAAAAGGGTTACAGAGGCACATAATGGGCTCAGGGACTGAACCCCACAATTCATTTAGCAAAGTAAGTTACAATCTTGATGAGCTAGTTACAAAATTCAGTATAAGTCGTCATATCATCAATGGGTTCGAGATCGACCACAAGTACAGTTTCTATATTAAGGAACTGACATATGTGGAGAGCTAGTGACACAATTGATATGTTTGTCCTGCACAACGCCCCCCATCCACTGGGCAGCGGAGGATAGGTTACACCGCCCCTTATCCAGTGGGCAGCGGTGGATAGGTTTCAGTCACTTAGTTACTACCTACAGTTAGCAATCTGGGGATATTTGGATAAAATTTCTAGTAGTAGATCCTTTTGAGTGAAATATTGACACATTGCTGGAACATTGGTAATAGAGTTGCCTCTGAATTCACGTATTTTTTCGCACTCCGACACATAGTGACGGAGGGTGTGCGAATAATTTTGTTGACACAGTTTACATTTGGTCAGGTATACATCGGCAGATAATGAGAATTCCCAGAAATACTTGTAACCGAGTCTAAGCCGAGCAGTAGTAACATCTTGAAGTCTGCTGATTTTATTGGTTGAACCATAGATGTGTGGCTCCTCTTGCATGATAGTAAGATGATAGATGGAATTATTGGTGTCGATTTCACTTTGTCTCAGATCTACAACATTTTGTTAAAGTTCATGGTGTACTGCTGCTCTCAGATTGCTCATTGACAATCCAAGGTTACACTCAACGTCTCCTTTAAAAGCAGATTCTTTGGCTAACTTATCAGCTCTACCATGCATTCGGAAGCCAACATGAGATGGATTGCAAATGAAATGGACTCTGTTACCATCATTATTAATTTTGTTGTATTTGTGTCTAGCTTCGGACACGAGCATGTTACAGTTATGTCTTAAAGAGTTGAGAACATTTAAGAATGACAAAGAGTCACTTACAATTAATGTATCAATTTTGGAGACTTGTACACATTTCAGTATAAGGAGCAAGACAAATAGTTCGGTCTGAAGGGTAGAGGCCCAGTTGTTTATCCGGACTCAAAATATAAGCCATCGCCCATTGTCAGTACAACTGCACTTCCAGCTGCACCAGTGGTGCGGTGTAGGGAACTATCAGTGAATATAATTTGAGAGAGAGAATGCTCTGTGGAGAGAGCATCAATATGACTTTAAGACGTTGAGCTTTGCCTCAAGACGAAGCTTGGACAAAGCTCTAATTTGTTTCTTGGGTGCAAAGGGAGGGATTGAAATTGGAAAGGGTGTAATCTCCCACGGTGCAGGAAAGTACCGTTGTTGTCTTGGTACAAATTATAAATCTGATATATTATGAGTTTAGTTCTAGTTTTAGTTATCCATCTGGAACAATACTGACCTTCAATAAAGAAATTCTGGAGGGCTTCTGTGCAAGGGTTAGGATGAGTTAGCCTAAGAATTTTTAAACCAATATAACTGGTAATTTTAGTAACACGATCAACAACGCTCGTAATATTAAGTTCCTTTCTCATGATAAGTATCTTTGTGGTACGAGGGCACCCAAGGATTATACTCAAGGCTTCGTTCTGCAATTTTTCAAGCCCTCCAAGCTGTCTTTCAGGCATCAAAACAAGCAGAGGTGCAGCATAATCCACTACAGATCTGATGTCTGCAAGGTACATCATTTTGACAATTCTGACATTGGCACCATAGCCTGAGTGATAACCTGCAACAGCCTTGAGAGCTCGGAGCCTCTCTTTATACTGACGACAGAGTCTGAATACATCAGGACCATACTGTGGCACCTCAAATCCAAGGTATTTAAATCTGTTTACATTGTTAAGCTGGGAGCCATATACCATCTTGCGAACAGCTCCTCCCTGCCTGGGTGGGCGCCGATTTAGTATCTTTGTTTTTTCTGCTGAAATGAGTCTAATACAGAGTTAAGAGTGTTCTGCGTGTTAGCACACCCAGTGGTGTGTATCATTATATCATCAGCTTAGCTAATGATGTGGACGTTGGGTTTGCTCGGTACAGAGTTTAACAGCGTGTTTATTAAGATATTAAATAAGGTAGGACTGAGGACACCTCCCTGCGGGGTATCTAGTTCGAAATCTCTTGTTACACTCCTATGCCTCTGGAAAAATACAGATGACTTCCTGCTGAATAAGTAACCCCTGATTCAAGAAAGAAGCCGACCACCCATATTCATTCTTGCAAGCTCACTCAAGATAACATGTTGATTTGCAATATCAAAGGCAGACTTGAGATCCAGGAAGGTGGTATATGACTTTTCAGTGTGCAGGGTAAGAAAGGTTGTGATGCAATGATGCACACTCCTTCAATGCATGAAGCCATATATCTGGGGGGGGGATAGCACGGTTCTTATTCTATGGAGGAGACTGTTTAGGACCATTCTCTTGAATGTTTTGCAAATGCAGCTAGTAAGGGAAATTGGGTGGAAAGTAAGTAAGTAATTATCAAAAGAAGGCACCAAACCGGGAAGGCTATGTACCACCATCAAGTACGCAAAATAATCAGAGGGCGCTAAATATCACCAAGGATGCCAATACGAGAACAAAAACGCATAAGGCGAACGAAATCAAAAGTATCCGAGTCACCAAGAATTCTATCGAGGGACAGGTGACCGCGAGGGGCGGTCGGAAAGCAAGACACACGCTCGTCCTGGAAGTCAGGACATTCAAGAAGGACATGCACGACCGTAAGAGGGACAATGCAACTAGGACAATAAGGAGCAGGGCGGCGCTCCATCAAGTGACCATGGGTTAAGCGAGTATGGCCAATACGCAACCTCGCCAGAGCTGTTTCCCACCGCCGGTTACGGTGGAAGGAGGACGGCCACGAGGAAACACAACATTTAAGAGTACGTAGCTTGTTACCAGTAACAGACAACCAAGAAGCCTGCCAACGGGTAAGGACTGAGGAATGGATAACCGGGTAAAAGTCGGAATACGGAATGCCTTTGCGAGAGATGGGACAAGAGCGGACAGCTTCCTTGGCAGCAGCATCCGCACGCTCATTTAAAGACACACCAATATGGCTGGGAACCCAGCAAAACGCAACCGACTTAAATTTACTGTGAACGAGAAACAGCCAATGCTGGATCTTGACAACTACTGGATGAACCGGATTAAAGGACCCGAGAGCCATGAGGGCACTACGAGAGTCAACAACAACCACAAAGGAAGACTGACAACGAGAAAGCAGGAGACGAAGAGCATAGAGAATAGCATAAAGTTCCGCTGTAAAGATGCTAGTCTCCGGAGGCAAGCGACACATATAAGTGCGATCAGGAAAAACAACAGAGTAGCCAACACCGTCCGCTGACTTAGACCCATCGGTGAAGACAGAAACGGAGCGGGAGTGAGAAGAAAAGTGCTCGAGGAAAAGGCGTTTGAGAACCGTAGGAGGGGTAAAAGCTTTAGTGATACGGGTCAAGGATGTACAAAACCGCGGAAGAGGGACCCTCCACGGGGGCAAAGAAGGAACAACACGAGGAGAAACATCAGAAATACGAACGGAAAGAGAATCCTGTAGGTGAGATAACCGGACAGAAAGAGGGAGGTGGTGAAGAGGAACAGGAACCGCAGGAGGGGTAAAAGTTAAAGCACGACAGAGGCGAGAGGAAGGATGTTGTAAGGACCGCGCAAGATAGCGAAGACAGTAGCGATCACGGCGGTCCTGGAGAGACAGGAAGCCAGTGTCAACATACAAGCTAAGGATGGGAGTCGAACGAAAGGCACCAGAACTGAGACGCAACCCAGTATGGTGCAAAGCATCAAGACGGCGAAGAGTAGAAGGAGAAGCAGACGAGTAAGCAGGGCAACCATAATCGAGCTTAGACAGGACGAGAGAGGAATGTAAAGCAAGGAGAGTGCGCCTATCTGCCCCCCAAGAAGTATGGGACAAGACCCGAAGGAGGGTAAGGGCCTTAGAGCACTCAACACGGAGGTAAGAGATATGGGGAGACAAAGACAAACGAGTGTCAAGGAATAACCCCAAAAGCTTCGCGGAATCTTTGTATTCAAGGGGATGACCATAAAGTGACAAAGAGGGACGAAGAACAACCCATTTCCGCGTAAAAGTCATGGCACAAGTCTTAGAAGTAGAGAACTTGAAGCCATGACCTGTGGCCCAAGACGACACGGCATCAATGGCAAGTTGAAGCCGGCGTTGAAGGAGAGGCGAATCATCACCCTGACAACAAAGGGTAAGATCATCGACATATAGAGCGGAGAAGACACCAGAAGGAAGAGAGGAAAGAAGACCATTGAGGGCAACCAGAAAAAGAGTAGTGCTCAGAACACTACCCTGGGGCACACCTTCGTATTGCTGAAAAGAAGGAGAGAGAGCGGTACCAAGGCGCACCCGAAAGGAACGACGAGAGAGGAAGCTGCGGAGAAAGAGAGGGAGATGACCACGAAGGCCAAAAGAATGAAGTTGAGATAGGATATGATAACGCCAAGTGGTGTCATAAGCCTTTTCTAGGTCAAAAAGGACGGCAACAACGGAGGTCTTCGCAGCAAAAGCAGTACGAATATAGACCTCCAAGTTCACCAGGACATCTGTCGTGCTGCGGCACTTGCGGAAACCAAATTGAGAAGGGGAGAGGAGGCGATGGCGTTCCAGGAACCACATCAGACGAACGTTAACCATACGTTCAAAGAGTTTGCAGACACAACTTGTGAGAGCAATAGGGCGAAAGTCCTTAGGGGAAGTACCCAGAGACCCCGGTTTGCGAACAGGGAGGACAACGGCATCGAGCCAGTCCTCAGAGACTGACGACGACTCCCAGATCCGATTATACAGACTCAGTAAATACTGAGACGTGCTCGGAGGGAGATGGCGAAGCATCTCATAATGAATACCATCGGAGCCCGCCGCCGTAGAACCGCAGAGGGCCAGGGCAGAACGAAGTTCAGAGAGAGAGAAGGGATCATTATAGGGAAGCTGAAGATGAGTGCAGAAATCTAAAGGACGAGACTCAAGGACAGGTTCACGAAGAAGGAAAGATTGGGGAAGATGAAGACCAGAGCTAACAGAAGAAAAGTGGGAACCCAGTTCGGAAGCGACCTGCAACGGGTCCGCCACAAGAGTATCATGGAGGTGAAGGACCGGTGAAACATCGGGAACGAACTTACCCGCTATCTTGCGGATACGCTTCCAGATCTGGGCCAGAGGGGTTTCGGACGTAATTGTTGAGACATAAGATGCCCAACATTCACGTTTAGCCGTACGGATG
The DNA here is from genome assembly GCF_040958095.1 of Procambarus clarkii. Classification (NCBI taxonomy): domain Eukaryota; kingdom Metazoa; phylum Arthropoda; class Malacostraca; order Decapoda; family Cambaridae; genus Procambarus; species Procambarus clarkii. The sequence continues at coordinate 11,841,796 of NC_091166.1, forward strand.
GCCCTACGGGCCACCGCACTCGCTTTCCGAAAGAAAAGAAAAGAATCGGTCGTCTGCCTACGGCGGTGCCTCTTCCAGGCTGCACGCTTACAGCGGACAGCCCGAGCACAGTCCGCATTCCACCAGGGAACGCACTTCCGTGGACCCCGAGAGGAAGAGCGAGGAATAGAGCGGAGGGCAGCTTCGGAGACAGTGTCATGAAAAAGGAGGAGAGCGCGAGAGAGGGGCAGAAGGGAGAGGTCAGAGAGAGTAGCACTGAGGGAAAATAGGGTCCAGTCCGCCTTAGCAAACTGCCACCTAGGGAAAGAGAGGGAAGGGCGAAAAGAGAAAAAGGAAACAAGGATGGGGAAATGATCACTTCCATGGAGGTCATCAAGAACCTGCCACGTGAAATCTAAGTAAAGAGAAGAAGAGCAGAGAGAAAGATCAAGACAAGAAAGGGTGCGAGTTCGAGAGTCCAAATGAGTGGGCTCACCAGAATTCAGAAGAGACAGGGAAGAAGAGAGGAGAAACGGCTCAAGGAGGCGACCCCGGGTATTCGTTAGAACGTCACCCCAAAGAGAATGACGACAATTGAAGTCACCCAGCAGGAGCACAGGCTCCGGCAAGGAGTCTAGGAGGTGTTTCAAATCAGGAAGAGAGAGCGGGACACTCGGGGGGAGATAAATGGAACAAACTGTGTACCATTTCCCCACAAAGATACGAGCAGCAGAACAATGGAGAGGCGAAGGAAAAAGTAAAGGAACAAAGGGAACATCAGCCCGAATCAAGAGAGCAGAAGAATTAGAAGCCCCAGCAATGGCTGGGGGGGGGGGAGAGAAAGGAATAGCCACGAAAACGACCAGGACGAGCACCAAGCATTGGCTCCTGGAGACAGACACAAAGGGGCGAAAACCGCGAAATCAGAAGTTGGAGGTCGAGGAAATTGGCGTAATAACCTCGAACGTTCCATTGAAGAATGGACAACGACGAGAAGAGAAAGGACAAAAACAGAGAACAAGGAAGAAACAAAGGCGAAAGAGCAACAGAGCACGTTAAAGAATATCAGGGTCGGGATCAGGGTCAGCAAAGTCAGGGTTAGGGGGCATGGGTAAACTGAGCAAAGACGGAGGGAAGGAAACGGGAGAACAGATCAGAGGTGGGCGGGCAGGGTCCGGAGGAGGAGGAGGAGGAAGAGGAGGAGACAACGGAGAGGAGCAGTCAAGGACAGCAGCAGGAAGAGGGGGAGTAGAAAGAGGGGAGCGCACCCCAGCAAGAGCAGCAACCGAAAGGGAAGCAGGGGCCAAAGAAACCTCCATAGCAGGAACAGGGGGCGCAAGCACTGAAACGGGAGGGGAAGGAGCAACAGAGCCAGAAGGAGGAGCTGAGGAAGAAAGCGAAGCCTTCTTACCCGCCGGGGAAGAGGAAGGAGAGGAGCCAGGCTTACGCTTCTGACTTAAAGAGACCGGTGTCCCAGCAACTACGTACCGGGCAACGGATTCCAGTGTCTCAACAGGAGAAGCCGAACGAGAGCACACACGACGGCCGTAAGGAGAGCGATGGACATCCGCCCGCACCGACAGGCGGTGGGGAGAGCCGATAGATGGAGGAAGAGGATGGGAAGGAGGATCGGAGGGGGACGAGGAAGAAGACACAGAAGACACGACAGACCGGGTAGAAGGAAGGGGAACCCCAGACAGAGGACCAGGAGGAGGATCCTTCGGGAGAGAACCCAAAGGGACAGAGGAGGGGGCAGTGGGCGCATCAGGGTCCAAGGCCCGGAAACGGTTGTGAGTCTGAGGAAGGCGGGAAGGACGAGGAGAGTAAAAAGTTTTTATAGAGTTTTTATAGAGAGTTTTTATAGTAAAACCAGAAAAAACCTGGGTTTTATACTATAAAACCAGAAAAACGGCCAGCCTACTCATGAGAAACTCTCCAGACACAAAACAGAACGCTTTAAAAGAGACTAACGTCGTCTATGCCTTCAAATGCCCACTTGGGGACTGTAAGCTCCAAAAAAACCAGTATATAGGCAAGACAACAACATCTCTTTCTAGGCGTTTAACGATGCATAAGCAACAGGGCTCCATTAAGGAACATATAATCTCTTCCCATAACCAAACCATCGCCAGAGAAATCCTAGTAAACAACACAGAAATCATCGATAGATACAGCGATAGCAGGCGGCTTGACGTTTGCGAGGCACTACACATCAAGAAGTCAACACCAGCAATCAACAGCCAATTATTGCACAACTATATTCTACCCACCTCAAGACTCCGCTCCAATATAGAAGCATCAAGAAATATGGACCAATAGGCTTTCTACAAACACTTCTATTCAATACCCATTGTTTCTGTTCTGTCTTGTGTTGATACTTTTAATACCCTATTAATATCCCCTCTTGTTCTGTCTTGTGTTAATGCCACATCACCCCTCCCACCTCACTCAAATGTAGATATAAAATCAGAGATACGCAAGTTCTAATCAGTTGTGTATTTGTGAAGTCTTTGAAAATGTAATAAGTTTTACGAAACGCGCCCGTGTCGCGTCAGACTAGAAATAAAAATGAATTTTGGAGAAGTGATTTTTTATTTACCTCCAACAGTGAAGCGTAATGTACGAAAGATTGAGAAAATTCGTGTTAGAATTATTAATCTTACTTTTTCGGTCATATTTAATAATATATGTCTACAGGAAAGACTGCTACCAAAATATACTAATATATATATATATATATATATATGTCGTACCTAGTAGCCAGAACGCACTTATCGGCCTACTATGCAAGGCCCGATTTGCCTAATAAGCCAAGTTTTCATGAATTAATGTTTTTTCGACTACCTAACCTAACCTAACCTAACTTTTTCTGCTACCTAACCTAACCTAACCTATAAGGATAGGTTAGGTTAGGTTCAGTCATATATCTACGTTAATTTTAACTCCAATGAAAAAAAATTGACCTCATACATAATGAAATGGGTAGCTTTATCATTTCATAAGAAAAAAATTGGAGAAAATATATTAATTCAGGAAAACTTGGCTTATTAGGCAAATCGGGCCTTGCATAGTAGGCTGAGAAGTGCGTTCTGGCTACTAGGTACGACATATATATATATATATATATATATATATATATATATATATATATATATATATATATATATATATATATATATAAATATATATATATATATATATATATATATATTAGTATATTTTGGTAGCAGTCTTTCCTGTAGACATATTTTATTAAATATGACCGAAAAAGTAAGATTAATAATTCTAACACGAATTTTCTCAATCTTTCGTACATTATGCTTCACTGTTGGAGGTAAATCAAAAATCACTTCTCCAAAATTCATTTTTATTTCTAGTCTGACGCGACACGGGCGCGTTTCGTAAAACTTATTACATTTTCAAAGACTTCACAAATACACAACTGATTAGAACTTGCGTTTCCCTGATTTTATATCTACATTTGAGTGAGGTGGGAAGGGTGATGTGGCATTACATTTGAGTAAGGTGGGAAGGATGATGTGGCATTAGAGGATATTAATAGGGTATTAAAAGTATCAACACAAGACAGAACACGAAACAATGGATATTGAATAGAAGTGTTTGTAGAAAGCCTATTGGTCCATATTTCTTGATGCTTCTATATTGGAGCGGAGTCTTGAGGTGGGTAGAATATAGTTGTGCAATAATTGGCTGTTGATTGCTGGTGTTGACTTCTTGATGTGTAGTGCCTCGCAAACGTCGAGCCGCCTGCTATCGCTGTATCTATCGATGATTTCTGTGTTGTTTACTAGGATTTCTCTGGCGATGGTTTGGTTATGGGAAGAGATTATATGTTCCTTAATGGAGCCCTGTTGTTTATGCATCGTTAAACGCCTAGAAAGAGATGTTGTTGTCTTGCCTATATACTGGGTTTTTTGGAGCTTACAGTCCCCAAGTGGGCATTTGAAGGCATAGACGACGTTAGTCTCTTTTAAAGCGTTCTGTTTCGTGTCTGGAGAGTTTCTCATGAGTAGGCTGGCCGTTTTTCTGGTTTTATAGTAAATCGTCAGTTGTATCCTCTGATTTTTGTCTGTAGGGATAACGTTTCTATTAACAATATCTTTCAGGACCCTTTCCTCTGTTTTATGAGCTGTGGAAAAGAAGTTCCTGTAAAATAGTCTAATAGGGGGTATAGGTGTTGTGTTAGTTGTCTCTTCGGAGGTTGCATGGCTTTTCACTTTCCTTCTTATGATGTCTTCGATGAAACCATTGGAGAAGCCGTTATTGACTAGAACCTGCCTTACCCTACAGAGTTCTTCGTCGACTTGCTTCCATTCTGAGCTGTGGCTGAGAGCACGGTCGACGTATGCGTTAACAACACTCCTCTTGTACCTGTCAGGGCAGTCGCTGTTGGCATTTAGGCACATTCCTATGTTTGTTTCCTTTGTGTAGACTGCAGTGTGGAAACCTCCGCCCTTTTCCATGACTGTTACATCTAGAAAAGGCAGCTTCCCATCCTTTTCCGTCTCGTAAGTGAAACGCAGCACGGAACTCTGCTCAAATGCCTCCTTCAGCTCCTGCAGATGTCTGACATCAGGTACCTGTGTAAAAATGTCGTCAACATACCTGCAGTATATGGCCGGTTTCAAGTTCATGTCGACTAAGACTTTTTGCTCGATGGTACCCATGTAGAAGTTTGCAAACAGGACACCTAGGGGAGAACCCATAGCGACCCCATCTACTTGCTTATACATGTGCCCATCCGGGCTCAAGAAGGGTGCCTCTTTAGTACAAGCTTGGAGTAGTTTCCTCAGAATACTTTCTGGCATGTCAAGAGGAGTACAGGCTGGATCACGATACACTCTGTCGGCTATCATTCCGATTGTCTCGTCCACAGGTACGTTGGTAAACAGCGATTCTACGTCCAACGAGGCTCTTATCCCTGTGGCCCGTGCGCCCCGCAGTAAGTCCACAAATTCCTTTGGAGACTTCAGGCTGAAGGCGCAAGGAACATAAGGAGTCAGCAGGCCGTTGAGTCGCTTCGCCAATCTGTACGTGGGTGTGGGTATCTGGCTAATGATTGGCCGAAGTGGGTTTCCAGGCTTGTGCGTCTTGACATTTCCATACGCATATCCTGGTTTATATTCCCCAATGATCTTTGGCAGGTGGAGTCCGGATTTCTTGGCGTTCACAGTTTCGATCAGTTTGTTGACCTTTGCTTTTAATTCGGCTGTAGTGTCCTTCGTTACCCTTTGGAACTTAGGTAACGAAGGGTAACGAAGGACACTACAGCCGAATTAAAAGCAAAGGTCAACAAACTGATCGAAACTGTGAACGCCAAGAAATCCGGACTCCACCTGCCAAAGATCATTGGGGAATATAAACCAGGATATGCGTATGGAAATGTCAAGACGCACAAGCCTGGAAACCCACTTCGGCCAATCATTAGCCAGATACCCACACCCACGTACAGATTGGCGAAGCGACTCAACGGCCTGCTGACTCCTTATGTTCCTTGCGCCTTCAGCCTGAAGTCTCCAAAGGAATTTGTGGACTTACTGCGGGGCGCACGGGCCACAGGGATAAGAGCCTCGTTGGACGTAGAATCGCTGTTTACCAACGTACCTGTGGACGAGACAATCGGAATGATAGCCGACAGAGTGTATCGTGATCCAGCCTGTACTCCTCTTGACATGCCAGAAAGTATTCTGAGGAAACTACTCCAAGCTTGTACTAAAGAGGCACCCTTCTTGAGCCCGGATGGGCACATGTATAAGCAAGTAGATGGGGTCGCTATGGGTTCTCCCCTAGGTGTCCTGTTTGCAAACTTCTACATGGGTACCATCGAGCAAAAAGTCTTAGTCGACATGAACTTGAAACCGGCCATATACTGCAGGTATGTTGACGACATTTTTACACAGGTACCTGATGTCAGACATCTGCAGGAGCTGAAGGAGGCATTTGAGCAGAGTTCCGTGCTGCGTTTCACTTACGAGACGGAAAAGGATGGGAAGCTGCCTTTTCTAGATGTAACAGTCATGGAAAAGGGCGGAGGTTTCCACACTGCAGTCTACACAAAGGAAACAAACATAGGAATGTGCCTAAATGCCAACAGCGACTGCCCTGACAGGTACAAGAGGAGTGTTGTTAACGCATACGTCGACCGTGCTCTCAGCCACAGCTCAGAATGGAAGCAAGTCGACGAAGAACTCTGTAGGGTAAGGCAGGTTCTAGTCAATAACGGCTTCTCCAATGGTTTCATCGAAGACATCATAAGAAGGAAAGTGAAAAGCCATGCAACCTCCGAAGAGACAACTAACACAACACCTATACCCCCTATTAGACTATTTTACAGGAACTTCTTTTCCACAGCTCATAAAACAGAGGAAAGGGTCCTGAAAGATATTGTTAATAGAAACGTTATCCCTACAGACAAAAATCAGAGGATACAACTGACGATTTACTATAAAACCAGAAAAACGGCCAGCCTACTCATGAGAAACTCTCCAGACACGAAACAGAACGCTTTAAAAGAGACTAACGTCGTCTATGCCTTCAAATGCCCACTTGGGGACTGTAAGCTCCAAAAAACCCAGTATATAGGCAAGACAACAACATCTCTTTCTAGGCGTTTAACGATGCATAAACAACAGGGCTCCATTAAGGAACATATAATCTCTTCCCATAACCAAACCATCGCCAGAGAAATCCTAGTAAACAACACAGAAATCATCGATAGATACAGCGATAGCAGGCGGCTCGACGTTTGCGAGGCA